>NC_048589.1:34957981-35085481 GCF_013265735.2 Oncorhynchus mykiss
CTGTAAGGGGTTATTCTACATAGATCAAAGGAAATCCCAGGACATAGTGTCTATAATACTGTAAGGGGATCTTCTACATAGATAATAGGAAATCCCAGGTCATAGTGTCTATAATACTGTAAGGGGTTAATCTAGAAGACCATAGTAAATCCCAGGTCATAGTGTCTATAATACTGTAAGGGGTTATTCTACATAGATCAAAGGAAATCCCAGGACATAGTGTCTATAATACTGTAAGGGGTTATTCTACATAGATAATTAGGAAATCCCAGGACATAGTGTCTATAATACTGTAAGGGGTTATTCTACATAGATCAAAGGAAATCCCAGGACATAGTGTCTATAATTCTGTAAGGGGTTCTTCTACATAGATAATAGGAAATCCCAGGTCATAGTGTCTATAATACTGTAAGGGGTTAATCTAGAAGACCATAGTAAATCCCAGGTCATAGTGTCTATAATTCTGTAAGGGGTTAATCTAGAAGACCATAGTAAATCCCAGGTCATAGTGTCTATAATTCTGTAAGGGGTTATTCTACATAGATCAAAGGAAATCCCAGGACATAGTGTCTATAATACTGTAAGGGGTTATTCTACATAGATAATAGGAAATCCCAGGACATAGTGTCTATAATACTGTAAGGGGTTATTCTACATAGATAATAGGAAATCCCAGGACATAGTGTCTATAATACTGTAAGGGGTTCTTCTACATAGATAATAGGAAATACCAGGACATAGTGTCTATAATTCTGTAAGGGGTTCTTCTACATAGATAATAGGAAATACCAGGACATAGTGTCTATAATACTGTAAGGGGTTATTTTACATAGATGATAGGAAATCCCAGGACATAGTGTCTATAATTCTGTAAGGGGTTCTTCTACATAGATAATAGGAAATACCAGGACATAGTGTCTATAATACTGTAAGGGGTTAATCTAGAAGACCATAGTAAATCCCAGGTCATAGTGTCTATAATACTGTAAGGGGTTATTCTACATAGATAATAGGAAATCCCAGGACATAGTGTCTATAATACTGTAAGGGGTTATTCTACATATATAATAGGAAATCCCAGGACATAGTGTCTATAATACTGTAAGGGGTTATTCTACATAGATCAAAGGAAATCCCAGGACATAGTGTCTATAATTCTGTAAGGGGTTCTTCTACATAGATAATAGGAAATCCCAGGACATTGTGTCTATAATTCTGTAAGGGGTTCTTCTACATAGATAATAGGAAATACCAGGACATAGTGTCTATAATACTGTAAGGGGTTATTCTACATAGATGATAGGAAATCCCAGGACATAGTGTCTATAATTCTGTAAGGGGTTCTTCTACATAGATAATAGGAAATCCCAGGACATTGTGTCTATAATTCTGTAAGGGGTTCTTCTACATAGATAATTAGGAAATACCAGGACATAGTGTCTATAATTCTGTAAGGGGTTCTTCTACATAGATAATTAGGAAATCCCAGGACATAGTGTCTATAATACTGTAAGGGGTTCTTCTACATAGATAATAGGAAATCCCAGGACATAGTGTCTATAATACTGTAAGGGGTTCTTCTACATAGATAATAGGAAATCCCAGGACATAGTGTCTATAATTCTGTAAGGGGTTCTTCTACATAGATAATAGGAAATACCAGGACATAGTGTCTATAATACGGTAAGTAATAAGCTCACATAGTTGCTGTCACAACCTCCAAACTCCACACAGTTGTCCCTAACAAGTTGGATATTCATTTCCCAGTGAGCAAACAATTTCTTTATTTCTAGCATTCATATAAATGTATTATCTGGTTTTTGCTTTGGCTGACATTTTTTTATTTACAATTTTCAATAGAACTCATCATTGCAATTGTTTATGTCAAATAGTTTTGTGTTCCACTTGTAGCCCTGGTTGTCCTGAAAAGAACACGGTAAAACACTTCAATGTGAGGCTAAATATAAGGGCTGGACATGCAGATCAATGAACGTCAGAGAAATACAAATATTATTTTTGCTGGGGTCTCAGGACTGATGGGGTTTATTTTAGCAGGTTCTCACATTGATGTCAAACTACCTCTTTTTCAAGGGAGAACTAGCCAAGAGTGCAGCTGCAGTAAAACATATACAAACACATTATACAGAGCAACATTATCATAGGATTCAAGTCTTAAACATTCAGTATCATTTGACAATAAAGAAGTAAGGGGGAACTCACTCAAACTGATTCTCCAGCACCCTGACAGAGAAGTAGACACAGTTGTGCATATTTCTGTAGTAACCTCTTTCCAGGACATCTGCATAGATCAAATATAACTCAAGGGTCAGCAAAGTCCTATTTCCACCAATAAAACATTATATAAACTGACCTAAAAGAGAAAGAATATTACACAATACCTACACAAATAAAATGTGAATTACACAAAACATACTAATTATCTTACTTTTATCAGATCAACCACAATGTTTATTTTTATCATGCTATTCCCTCTCCATCCACTTCACACCTCTATACTGATTAGTAGGCCTGTGAAGGAATCTCCACCTCTCACCTGACTTCTCTAGACTTAGATCTTCCTCCTCTTCCTCTGTGACGGATGGTGTTCTAGACGTCAGCAGCTGTAGCACAAAGAAAAGCTCCTGGAACACATTGGGAAACAGAAGTAAAACATATAGTCTGGATGAAAGACAAGGGCAGCGAGTGTTATAATGGTGACTGGACCTCCTTGAAACCTTTGACTGCAGTGGCCTAAATGAGGATCACACAGGGTGTTTCTTGGTAGTCTTAAACAAATCTACTTTGAAACAAAAGTACCCACCTCACACACATGGCTACGGCTTAAAAAAAGAAGACACCTGTACCATGTCAGATTTAGCATTGAAATGTATTACATTTTGAGTTTCCATCCCAATATTACATTTCATATACATCACAGAAGACTGAAATTTCACAAAGGTGTTTTTACATAGAAACACCAGATTTTTTGCTCAAAAAAAAGAAAAAAAGAATGAAGTGTATTGATAACATTCCAGTCGTGAGGTCAAAGTGGGCACTTTCGGGTTATTGACTGCAGGAAAGGGCCACCAAACGTACTTCTCTCTCTTTAGCAGTTCTCACTCCTCCTGCAGACAGAGGGGGGCTGCCCACATTGACGTTTAGGGCCCCAGTGACTGCCTCTGGGACTGGGAAGGGCTGGAGGGCCTGGTGCTGAACGGGGTGGAAGTGAAAGTCTTAGGTCTGGAGTGAGGCCGCTCTGCACTGACTGGGGTTGGGTTGATCCTCCGTGATGGTTCTGTCTGCAGTCTACTGGAGAGAGAACAGTATGTTATGTACATTGTTTTGATTGATCTGATACAAGTAAGATTTTATCAGCAATTCACAGGTGAGACAAAAATGAGTCTCAGCATCACTCCGTTACTGTAGAATTGCCCAATAGTATAAAACTCACGGTGGTGAGGCGTGCAACGTTCCCATAGGTGGGAAGTCTTCCAGGTTGTTGTAGTTGAGCTGGAACAGCGTTGGGTCCCCCATCTTATTACCTCCTCCTTCCCCACCATCGGATCTCCCTGGACCTCCTTCTGAGTCTGGAACCCACCACCCTGCCTCCCCTGCCCTCCCATCCCCATCTTGGCGCTCCTCCTGCGGCTACTGATGGATCCCCGGTCTGGGACTGTGTTGGTGCTGAAGTTCTGGAGGGGACAGCATGAAATTCCCCAGACTTGCTCTCTGAGCAGAGTGATGCTCTGAGGGAGTGGCCCTGGAGGTGGAGGCTGGAGCTTGTCTCCAGGCTGAACTGAAGGAGGGACTACTGAGAGCACTGACCCCACTTAGGCTGACGCCACTCAGGTAGTGTGACCAAGAAGGTGGGTGGGTAGTATCCCACTCAGCCCCAGAGGACAGGGAGTGAGCGGGGAAGAACAGCTGGACACGGCTTGCCCTACGAGGACCGGTCCCAGGCCTGGTCAATCTGCAGCCCCTCCTGTGCTCATTGGAGAAGCCTGGCCCCTGCTGAGAGGGCTGGGATACCGTGGGGCGGCTGGGGGTCTTTGCGGATGTGGCAGGGCCATGGGTGAGGGCAGAGCTGCTCTGCTTACGCAGGAACAAACTCCTGTCTTTCAATCTTCAGTAACTTAGGCCATGCCAAAGTGTCACTGCCCTGTTGTGCCAGATAACAGTATGATAAATGTATGAGAACATGCATGCACACAACAAGCAAGTATTCAAGTGATTCAAGTTATAAACATGTCAAGAATATCTAGCTACATGATGTTAGCTAATAACTAGCTAGCTATGTCTTGAAGTGGACACCGTTAGCTAGCAAGCAGCAAACGTTGACAGCTGTCTAGCTGGGCTTGACAATGTCGAGGCAATAATTTCCTTTCTAAATAGCTATGATGCTGACCTGATTTGCAGCATTCTGAAGTTGATAGGACAACTAGCGAGTTGTCAGCTGACTGACTAGCAAGCTGCCTGCTTGGATTTGGGGCAGGCAGGTGTTGTGCCGAAAATCTCCCCTCTGCCAGAATGATCCCCTTCTTCGCGTTCTTCATTGCTGCGACTTGCTAGCTAGTTGATATTTCTGCTCTTCACTCCGTTGTCAGTTTAGCCTACATTTCACTGATCTTAGTAGCAGAAAACATTTTTGCCTGCAGTTTTCGGTTTGGCTATTTGTCTCCCCCCTATCATTGTTTTAAATTATTCATAATACAAAAATCAACTTACATTGCTACATCAAACATGTCTAACAAAACAAAACAGGTATAAACAAGAAAATACTCAAACACACAAAAAATAGTATTTTTAAATTTTTGTTTGTGTATAAAGTATTTGGCAACAAGAATTTTTAAAAATCACAATAATTTCAATGGACTTGTTATCATTGCAATAGTAACATATATCTTTCATGTCAAAAACATGAGTATTGTTCATAATGGTAAATAAATATTTTGCAAGATTTTCCCAAAATTCTGACACAAATTTACATTCAAAGAACAAGTGAGACAGATTCTCACCTTCTTCACATAAAACACAGATATCACCAATATCCACAAATGTGGATATCATAGAATTACATGGATATATCTTATGTAAAGTTTTAACGTCCACTTCCTTAACTTTGTTTGGTGTACAATTTTTGAAAGGCCTTAACCATGCATTTTTCCAATTGGTTTTGTGAATGAAGAATTTGTCTTATATATTTATTACAACAAGATTTCTCAAGTAAGCCCACGCCTTACAATCTGAGTTCTGGATACATTTTGTAATCATTACCAATGCTAAGATGAGTTTTCATTAGTGTAGTTAGACCACTGGGAACGGCTTTGATCACAGAAATAAACTCTCTGAAAGGTATTGGAAACTCTTTCAATGTTATAAATTGTTCATATGTGAGAATATTACCCTTGTTGTCAAAAACATCAAGAACAAAGTCAATATTCCTCTCATGCCAGCTGGGGTAGAACAATGACCTACTCCTTACAGTTATGTCTGAATTATTCCACAAAAGAGCTTTATGAGGAGAAAAAACTGTGTAGGCCATTAAAGCCTGTTGGTGAAACCTAGCCAATTTAGCAGGTCATCTTTCAGGAATATAACTACATTTCAGTAAAAATTGAAGACCTCCCAAATGATTAAATAAATTATTTGGAATGAAATACCATATTGAATCAGTATTGATCAAACATCTTTTCAACCAGTTGATCTTGAAAGTGTTATTTATGTCAACAAAATCCAACACTTCCAGACCACCTTCAGCTCTTTTATTAGAAAGGACCGACTTTTTAATGTTTGTGAGACTTATTTTTCCAGATGAAAGGTCTTATTGATCTCTTTACCATTAGAAGGATTTACACAAAGATAATGAGGGGTACACAAAATGAGACAGTCCCTCTGCCTTGGACAGAAGTACTCTCCCAAGTATAGAAAGATCTCTTTGTAGCCAATTATTAAATATATTTTTGGTTTTCTTAAGAGAAATTCAGATGTCTGATTGAGTGTTTTTTTTTGTTGTTGAATTTTACCCCTTTTTCTCCCCAATTTCGTGGTATGCAATTGTTAGTAGCTACTATCTTGTCTCATCGCTACAACTCCCGTACGGGCTCGGGAGAGACGAAGGTTGAAAGTCATGCGTCCTCCGATACACAATCTTAACACAGCGCGTATCAAACCCGGAACCAGCCGCACCAATGTGTGGGAGGAAACACCATGTACCTGGCAACCTTGGTTAGCGTGCACTGCGCGAACCCAGGGTCTCTGGTGGCACAGCTGGCACTGCCCTTAACCACTGCGCCACCCGGGAGGCCCTTGATGAAGGCCGTGAAGGATATATGTAAAGCTCTGACGAAGGCTGTGAGGTCGATATGTAAAGCTCTGACGAAGGCTGTGAGGTCGATACATAAAGCTCTGACGAAGGCCGTGAGGTCGATATGTATAGCTCTGACGAAGGCTGTGAGGTCGATACGTAAAACTCTGACGATGGCTGTGAGGTCAATATGTAAAGCTCTGATGAAGGCTGTGAGGTCGATACGTAAAGCTCTGACGAAGGCTGTGAGGTCGATACATAAAGCTCTGACGAAGGCCGTGAGGTCGATATGTATAGCTCTGACGAAGGCTGTGAGGTCGATACGTAAAACTCTGACGATGGCTGTGAGGTCAATATGTAAAGCTCTGATGAAGGCTGTGAGGTCGATACGTAAAGCTCTGACGAAGGCTGTGAGGTCGATATGTAAAACTCTGACGAAGGCCATGAGGTCGATATGTAAAGCTCTGACGAAGGCTGTGAGGTCGATACGTAAAGCTCTGACGAAGGCTGTGAGGTCGATATGTAAAACTCTGACGAAGGCCATGAGGTCGATATGTAAAGCTCTGACGAAGGCTGTGAGGTCGATACATAAAGCTCTGACGAAGGCCGTGAGGTCGATATGTATAGCTCTGACGAAGGCTGTGAGGTCGATACGTAAAACTCTGACGAAGGCTGTGAGGTCGATATGTAAAGCTCTGATGAAGGCTGTGAGGTCGATACGTAAAGCTCTGACGAAGGCTGTGAGGTCGATATGTAAAACTCTGACGAAGGCCATGAGGTCGATATGTAAACCTCTGATGAAGGCTGGGAGGTCGATATGTAAAGCTCTGATGAAGGCTGTGAGGTCGATACATAAAACTCTGACGAAGGCTGTGAGGTCGATACATAAAACTCTGACGAAGGCTGTGAGGTCGATATGTAAAACTCTGACGAAGGCTGTGAGGTCGATATGTAAAACTCTGATGAAGGCTGTGAGGTCGATACGTAAAGCTCTGACGAAGGCTGTGAGGTCGATATGTAAAACTCTGACGAAGGCCATGAGGTCGATATGTAAAGCTCTGACGAAGGCCGTGAGGTCGATATGTAAAACTCTGACGAAGGCCGTGAGGTCGATATGTAAAGCTCTGACGAAGGCCGTGAGGTCGATATGTAAAGCTCTGACGAAGGCCGTGAGGTCGATATGTAAAGCTCTGACGAAGGCCGTGAGGTCGATATGTAAAACTCTGACGAAGGCTGTGAGGTCGATATGTAAAGCTCTGACGAAGGCCGTGAGGTCGATATGTAAAACTCTGACGAAGGCTGTGAGGTCGATATGTAAAGCTCTGACGAAGGCCGTGAGGTCGATATGTAAAGCTCTGACGAAGGCTGTGAGGTCGATACATAAAGCTCTGACGAAGGCCGTGAGGTCGATATGTAAAGCTCTGACGAAGGCCGTGAGGTCGATATGTAAAGCTCTGACGAAGGCTGTGAGGTCGATACATAAAGCTCTGACGAAGGCCGTGAGGTCGATATGTAAAGCTCTGACGAAGGCCGTGAGGTCGATATGTAAAGCTCTGACGAAGGCTGTGAGGTCGATACATAAAGCTCTGACGAAGGCCGTGAGGTCGATATGTAAAGCTCTGACAAAGGCCGTGAGGTCGATATGTATAGCTTATGAAAGAGCAGTGATACTATCAAGAGCAGTGTGCGGGTTCCTTATTTTTTCTAATTTTATTCAACTGTTAACATGACACTGCAAAAAAGATGGCTCAGATGTGCGAGTGCCTTTCGAATGAAGTGTAACCAGAAGTCAAATCGAACCTGTTGAAATATCATCTACTTGTCACTAGACCACTTCTCAAATAAATAAGTCAAGTGTATTATTTTCTGCATGCTGAATGAGTATTTTATTTATAACCAGTTTATAAAAATAAAATACAAAATCATTTTAAATTAACTGAAAAAAAACACACTGTACAAGGCATTGATATGGTATGAACGATAAAACAAACATAAATAATTACAGTTATGTACAATGTAGATCTTCCCCTTGTTACAGTCTTTCCTTCTGACTGTACACATATTTCTAAACCGTTGCACCACAGGACTAAAACGTGAACCATTTCAAGAAATATCTAACAAAGGCAACAATGAGCATCCATACACCCAATATATTCATTTGTTGTTGTTTGTTGATGTTGTTTTTAGCTGTTTAGCCTATTGTCCCAAAACCTCCAACAACACAGTATCTGTGGCCTGGCCATGAATGAGTACAATCATTGGAGCACAGATACAGGCATGCTATGACAGCTTCGTGACACCTGTACAATCCCACCACCATGTCACCAGTGACAAATCAAAATCTCAGTGAGGAAAGTAACAATATACCACTTTGTTTGTGCAATAATAACAATAAAATACAAATATAATTAATGGATTGATTATTGGCATCACTGTTTATTCCTTTAGCTCTTTACTGAAGCCATTACTGAAGCAATAAGTGATGGTTCATCAAGATGATCTTTGAAATTAATACTTTTCACTTTTTAAAGTTATATATAAAAAAATTGCAGTTAGTTAGCTTATGGAAGTACCGAATATAGCCTAGAATTGAAAAGATATCGCAATACTGCTTGGTGTGGTACTATATTGATGTTTACATCACAATCTCTAGATGTAAAAACAGACCTTTATCATACAACCAAGAGAAATTTAAAACCCTTACAACACTCAACCTCGGTTCTGATTCCAGAATCCAGACACAGCTCACTGGTCAAATTGTTACTCACGTTGAAGTCACGCATTCTGTCCAGTTAATGGACAACTTGATTGGGCCAAACGAGCCAATAAGAACAGAGCTGCCAACAGAAAGCAAAGCAATCTATCTGATGCTAATTTGCTGGAGAAATAGTTCCCACAGATCTATAAAGGCAGAACACACACACACACACACACACTCACACATGCATAATGACGACAGACACACACACACACACAGTTGCTAATCTGTTTAAGATCTTATCCTGATTGCCTCGTCACTTTTACCCCTACCTACATGTACATATTACCTCAGTTACCTCGTACCCCTGCACACTGACTCTGTACTGGTACTCCTTGTATATAGTCTCGTTACTGTTATTTTATTGTGTCATTATTCCCTTTTTTATTTTGCTAATTATTCTTACTTTTTCACTGCATTGTTGGGAAAGGGCTCCTAAACAAGCATTTCACAGTAAAGTCTACACCTGTTGTATTCGGCGCATGTGACAAATAACATTTGATTTGAACACACCTGTCAAAGAGGGAAAGGGAGAACCCTATACAGCCTATGGGAGGAACCTGACGGTAGGTTGGGGCTAAGCAGTGGAGTGATCCTCAGCACAGAGTAGACAGACAGACACAGTTCAGTTATCCCTTGCTTTACACACAGCCAGGGGAAGACAAGAGAAAACACATGATTAAGGCAACTGACTGACTGAACACCGTCTGTGTCTGCCTTGGGATGAGTCCCATCATAGCTGCTCTATGAGACAGAGAGGGAGTTCCACGCTGCCTACATGTTGCTCTGTGAGACAGAGAGGGAGTTCCACGCTGCCTACATGTTGCTCTGTGAGACGGAGAGGGAGTTCCACGCTGCCTACATGTTGCTCTGTGAGACAGAGAGGGAGTTCCACGCTGCCTACATGTTGCTCTGTGAGACAGAGAGGGAGTTCCACGCTGCCTACATGTTGCTCTGTGAGACAGAGAGGGAGTTCCACGCTGCCTACATGTTGCTCTGTGAGACAGAGAGGGAGTTCCACGCTGCCTACATGTTGCTCTGTGAGACAGAGAGGGAGTTCCACGCTGCCTACATGTTGCTCTGTGAGACAGAGAGGGAGTTCCACGCTGCCTACATGTTGCTCTGTGAGACAGAGAGGGAGTTCCACGCTGCCTACATGTTGCTCTGTGAGACAGAGAGGGAGTTCCAGGCTGCCTACATGTTGCTCTGTGAGACAGAGAGGGAGTTCCACGCTGCCTATATGTTGCTCTGTGAGACAGAGAGGGAGAACCACGCTGCCTACATGTTGCTCTGTGAGACAGAGAGGGAGTTCCAGGCTGCCTACATGTTGCTCTGTGAGACAGAGAGGGAGTTCCACGCTGCCTACATGTTGCTCTGTGAGACAGAGAGGGAGTTCCACGCTGCCTACATGTTGCTCTGTGAGACAGAGAGGGAGAACCACGCTGCCTATATGTTGCTCTGTGAGACAGAGAGGGAGTTCCAGGCTGCCTACATGTTGCTCTGTGAGACAGAGAGGGAGTTCCACGCTGCCTACATGTTGCTCTGTGAGACAGAGAGGGAGTTCCACGCTGCCTACATGTTGCTCTGTGAGACAGAGAGGGAGTTCCACGCTGCCTACATGTTGCTCTGTGAGACAGAGGGGGTGTTCCACGCTGCCTACATGTTGCTCTGTGAGACAGAGAGGGAGTTCCACGCTGCCTACATGTTGCTCTGTGAGACAGAGAGGGAGAACCACGCTGCCTACATGTTGCTCTGTGAGACAGAGAGCTAGTTCCACGCTGCCTACATGTTGCTCTGTGAGACAGAGAGGGAGTTCCACGCTGCCTACATGTTGCTCTGTGAGACAGAGAGGGAGAACCACGCTGCCTACATGTTGCTCTGTGAGACAGAGAGGGAGTTCCACGCTGCCTATATGTTGCTCTGTGAGACAGAGAGGGAGAACCACGCTGCCTACATGTTGCTCTGTGAGACAGAAAGGGAGTTCCACGCTGCCTACATATTGCTCTGTGAGACAGAGAGGGAGTTCCACGCTGCCTACATGTTGCTCTGTGAGACAGAGGGGGAGTTCCACGCTGCCTACATGTTGCTCTGTGAGACAGAGAGGGAGTTCCACGCTGCCTACATGTTGCTCTGTGAGACAGAGGGGGAGTTCCACGCTGCCTACATGTTGCTCTGTGAGACAGAGAGGGAGAACCACGCTGCCTACATGTTGCTCTGTGAGACAGAGAGGGAGTTCCACGCTGCCTACATGTTGCTCTGTGAGACAGAGGGGGTGTTCCAGGCTGCCTACATGTTGCTCTGTGAGAAAGAGGGGGCGTTCCAGGCTGCCTACATGTTGCTCTGTGAGACAGAGAGGGCGTTCCACGCTGCCTACATGTTGCTCTGTGAGACAGAGAGGGAGTTCCACGCTGCCTACATGTTGCTCTGTGAGACAGAGGGGGTGTTCCAGGCTGCCTACATGTTGCTCTGTGAGAAAGAGGGGGCGTTCCAGGCTGCCTACACATTGCTC
This sequence comes from Oncorhynchus mykiss, assembly GCF_013265735.2. Classification (NCBI taxonomy): domain Eukaryota; kingdom Metazoa; phylum Chordata; class Actinopteri; order Salmoniformes; family Salmonidae; genus Oncorhynchus; species Oncorhynchus mykiss. The sequence continues at coordinate 34,969,553 of NC_048589.1, forward strand.
TGTGAGAGGTTGCCTACACTTTGCACAGATCATTAAGTAATTGATGGGGTTCCTGCAATGTTAAACACTACTCTCTTTCACATTTGTAGCTATCTTAGTTCAATCAGATCTGTATCAACATGTCTGTAATGTAAACAACCTGGAATGCCACCAGACTGTAGGCAGGTACCAATACCATCTACCACAATGGACCAATAAAACAATTCACTTGACATACAGTAGATCATTATAGTTCATCTCATACTGCAGAATTACAGTAGATTATGGTTGTATGATAAAAGTACTTTAGATTAAGGCAATTATTTTCCTCTACACGTTATTCATACTATGCATGTGTCACATCATGATAAGCCAATCAGACCATACTATGCATGTGTCACATCATGATAATAAGCCAATCAGACTCTACGATGCATGTGCCACATCATGATAATAAGCCAATCAGACCATACTATGCATGTGTCACATCATGATAATAAGCCAATCAGACAGATGTAAAATAAATACAGAAGTTTTTTTTTTATCAGTAATGAGTCAGTACAGTAGTCCTAAGATGTGAGCATTGGAGAGCTAGGAAACCAGACCAATGCTGTGGGTCAAGTGGGACGATAAGAGTGAACGAGATCATGAGACGAAAGGGAAAACTAAGCAAATGAAATATTCCAACCAAAATACATGTGGTACTACCCAACAAACATAAGTCCCTTTCAGACAATCACAGTGCATTATGGGAACTGGTATGCTGCTTACTTCACTGATTGGTTGATTGTTTTTCTCGGTAGGCAGCGCATGCAAGGCGTAGTAGTGCTGGAAGCATGAGTTAGTTATATCACAGTGTATTACAAGCAGAGGGGTGGGGAGAGGTAGCCTGCGTATCACTGTTTCTGCTATCATACCACTCCTTGTCATGCCAATGCTTGACAATGACACAGAGTACAACGAGTGGAATGTCAGCACAAAACTGGTTCTGGATTTCAGGCTAAGGGAGAGGGTGTAGTAGGTAGAACCAATGTTAGGTGAGGGAGGTTTTAAATGAGTGTTCATTGAATCTTTATGAAGTAAAGAAAATGGGGTCGGTTCTCAAACAATACATTAACTGTTTGAAATAATAGTGCACAAAACATGTCATTACAAAGCAAAGACAACATTCTTCTTCGCATGTTTTTTATCCTTTGGAAGTTTGAAACATTGATTTGGTATAGGATATTTATGACATAAATCGGTGTTTCCCTCCTCCAGTCCTCCAGTCCTCCAGTACCCACAACAGTACGCATTTCTATTGTAGCCCTGGACAAGCACACCTGATTAAACTTGTCAACTCATCATCAAGCCCTCGATTAACTAAATCAGGTGTGTTTGTCCGGGGCTACAACAACGTGTGCTGTTGGGGGTACTGGAGGAGGGAAACTGACATAAATAGTATGATATTATTTGACATAAATGTTGGACTTGTCCTAAACTTTATACAACACAGGATATCTACGTTTTAGTTTAAAACATGTCCTTTTTTTAATATCATAAATAACAATGATCGTTATTTGAATAAATCAAATAAAAACATTAACTTGGCTTCCTTTTCCTTGTAGTGAATAAGACTGCTACAATCACATGATGAGGACTGTCTGTCTGTAGTGAATAAGACTGCTACAATCACATGATGAGGACTGTCTGTCTGTAGTGAATAAGACTGCTACAATCACATGATGAGGACTGTCTGTCTGCAGCTGGCACAAATTAGTCTTATTAGACTCCTTGAATAAAAATGAGAAACATACTTTGCAGTGAAACCAGAAGCTGCTCAAAGTGCCAAGGCAAGGCACACATTATACATGAATGATAATAATAACTTAGTATTCACCACTAGTGTAGTGGGTAATGAGTACCATAAGTGTTATCAGCAGGCATCCTAATTCTCCTCAGCAGGCATCCTAATTCTCCTCAGCAGGCATCCCAATTCTCCTCAGCAGGCATCCCAATTCTCCTCAGCAGGCATCCCAATCCTCCTCAGCAGGCATCCCAATCCACCCCCCCCCCCCCCCACCCCCCCCATCCATATATTTAAATGAATTGGATGGTTGTAAGCATGGGCAAGGTTAGGGAGGGTTGCCATCATATCTCTTACACCATTCCTCCAGGGAGGAAGGGTAGAGAATTGGGACACAAAGTCAGACTCCATTCTGAAGAGGAGCATACAAAGGGAATCATGGTCCAGTAACTAGTGTTCAATCACACATTTAGTTTGCCATTTAGATTCCCCAGATCAGTCAACACATTAGGCACAAGTACGTGTGTGAGCACACACACATTTTATATGATTGTTTTAAAGGAAGGATCACTTCCTTCTCAAAAGACTGATCACTTCTATCATTGATCAATTGATTGCTTTAAATGCCTTAGAAATAAATGACACTCACTGTACATCTGAAGTCAGAGAGAGAGAGAGAGAGAGAGAGAGAGAGAGAGAGAGAGAGAGAGAGAGGACACATCAATCGATGATGTCATCAGTTAGTGTGTACCTGGTGTGACAAGTGTGTCAAGATGTAAATAAATAGGTTCTGTAGATAGTGTACATTTCTCTGGAGCTTCATGGCCATAAATGTAGACTTGCTATACCTTGCACTCCCCAGGTCAGTACAGAGGAAACAGAATAGACTGAGTCTATATTAAATTGGTGAGTGATGAATAAATGAGTGCTCATCCACTGACTGACCTAGGGTATTCTGAATGAGGGCTAAGTGTGTTCACTTCACTGCTGATAGGAGGGAAAACACCTCACAAGAACACCAACATCTTATACATAGCATAATGCACATAGATTCTTTTCGCATTAGGTATGAACTATTAAAGTGGGCATATGAATTAGGGACTAAACAATGACCAAATAGTTGGAATTAGAGAAGAAAGTGTGAAGGAGGAGAGGGGGGGACAGGGGAGGAGAGGGGGGGACATTATGTTCAGTATTCTCTGACAGAAGCCTCAGGTCTTCATTGATCCAGAGCAGGATCGTTTGGTCTGCATCAACATCCCGATCCCACCCTCTGCTGTGGCAACGACACTGACTCCCAGGCCATACTCGTAAAGCCTCTCACAATAAGACTACTGATCTAGGATCGGTCTAACCTTTTAGGTCATAATGAATACGATTGTACATGTAATCGTATTAATTATTACCTAAAAGGCCAAACTGATCGTAGATCAGCAGTCCTACTCTGAGAGACTTGAATAAACGGGCCCAGGGGTTTCTATGGGTCAGGCTAGGACCAGGGCCAGAGCAGTGACCCACTATCTGCTGCTCAGCTTGCTGGAGCACTTCCTCTCTCTCTCCTCGCGGCTGCAGACTTTCCACTTGAGGGCGTGGTGGTGGTGGGAGCCGGTGCGGGCCTGGCGGCAGCAGCAAATCTCCTGATGGTGGGGGTAGGAGCGCCGGGGAGGAGGCGGGGACCCAGAGAAGCTGGGAGGAGAACAGGAGCGACCGAAACAAACCCCTCTGCCTCGCTCTCCCCCGCGGTGTTCGTGGCGAGAGGGGGAGGAGGAGACAGAGCGCTGTAGAGAGGAACAGCTGCGTGGGGAGGCACTGGAGCTCCGGTGGTGATGGTGGTGGGGGGAGCTGGTCAGGCTACACATGCCCATCCGGGAGCCTACAAGCTGGGCTGAGGAGTGCCCGTGGTGGGGGGAACCGCGGGCAGATCCACCACCCTGACCATGGTGCATCAGCTGGGACAGACAGGTCAGGAGGTCTGAGTCCCTTGTGCTGCCCGCTCGGGTACGATAACGCTTCAGTCTTGGGTGGAGGAAGGGGGTGAGGTTTTGGGAAGAAGGAGAATGAGTTCAGAGCTTTAGATATACCTTTAACATGTAGATGAATGTAATTCAGTTAATGATAGTAGAGGCTCATCCCAGATCTGTTGGTGCTGTCTTGCCAACCCCAAACATTGGCATGACAATGAACATAGGAGTTGGCAAGGCTGCACAAACAGACTCGGAACCAGGTTACCATGATAAAGGTGAGATAAACCTGTCATTAAAGCTAATCATGAAGAGTCCTATTACCTGCCCTCCGCTGCAAGCCGACTGGGTGGTCTCCCCGGCGGTGGGCGTGGAAGGTACTGTGCAGCACTCTCCGGCTCTGGGGCCGGGTTGGTAGGGTTAAAAGGGCGTGGGATCTTGCTCTTACGGAACAGGGGGCTGGAAGAGGAGGAGAGGGAGGGGGCGTCATTCCCCTGGCAGTCAGAGCCCAGGAACGACTCATCGGCCTTCTCAGAGTGGTCTGAGGCGGAGGACAGCTGGTCCCCGTGGGGGAGCAAGGCCACGACGGGGCCGCGGTGGGAGATAGAGGGAGAGGGGGCTGGGTGGTGGCCTCCTCCCTGGTGGTGGGGGGCTTTCTTCTGGAGCAGCTTCTCCATGGCAGAGCCAGGGGTGGGGAGAAGGTCCAGCAGGACGGGGATACGGCTCAGCTTGCGGGAGGGGTCCTTACGGGGACTGGGTGGCGGAGAGGGGGTGGTCAGAGCTGGGGTTTGGTCAGTGGTCTCCACCCCATCACCCCTGTCAGGCTGGGGTTGGTCACTCTCAGGGTCTTTGAGCTCTGGAAAGGCTCCACAGCCACTGACGTCTCCCTGGCCGTTAGCTGGGGGAGAGAGATGGCCGTTTACTAGGCCGAACAGTGGGCTGTGGGGGGACTTAGGGGAATTAGAACGTGGAGAATGAGAAGAACGGGGGGAGCGAGGAGAACGGGGGGAGCGAGGAGAATGGGGGGAGCGAGGAGAATTAGAACGTGGAGATTGAGGAGAACGGGGGGAGCGAGGAGAACGGGGGGAGCGAGGAGAATGGGGGGAGCGAAGAGAACGGGGGGAGCGAGGAGAATGGGGGGAGCGAGGAGAACGGGGGGAGCGAGGAGAACGGGGGGAGCGAGGAGAATGGGAGGAGCGAGGAGAATTAGAACGTGGAGAATGAGGAGAACGGGGGGAGCGAGGAGAACGGGGGGAGCGAGGAGAATGGGGGGAGCGAGGAGAACGGGGGGAGCGAGGAGAACGGGGGGAGCGAGGAGAACGGGGGGAGCGAGGAGAATGGGGGGAGCGAGGAGAACAGGGGGAGCGAGGAGAATGGGGGGAGCGAGGAGAGGACGCTCGGCTTGGCACAGGGCTGTGGGCTTTGGTGTAGGTCTGGGTGTCTCGTCCGTTGATCAGGGTATCTGCCAGGAGGTCATCCAGGCTGGTGGGGCTGCCGGGCTGGCTAGGGGTGTGGCTAGGGGTGGGCAGGATGTAGATGTCAGTGGTAGCAGTATTATCCTGGGGCTGCTGGGCCTCAGCTGCTGCATCTTCTCGTCTCTCCAGCTGTAGGCCCTGTGGAGCACAGTCTGAGCCAGACGGGGACTGCTGAGCTGTCAGCTAAAGAGAGAGGGGAAAGGGAGAAAAAGGGAGAGAAGGGTGGGGGAAGCAGAAAGACACAGAGAGAGAGAAGGGGGAGAGAGAGGGGGGGGGAGAAGGAGAAAGAGAGAGATAAAGAAAGAAAGAGACAGGGGAAGGAGAAAGACACAAAGAGAGAGAGAGAGAGAGAGAGAGAGAGAGAGAGAGAGAGAGAGAGAGTGGGCAGGTTAACAAATAAATAGAGTCAAATTATTGCATTGTAAGAGATCATGTGAAAATATTGAATGGAGATCATAACATGATCATAACATGTCACAGCATCATCAAGGCAATGTCAGTCAAGCTGTTAGTTGATATCAAAAAAGCGCAACAAGACGGACCTGGGTCAAATCTATCATCTGTTTGATTTAGCTTGGACTTTTGGGACTATGCCATTGTGCCTGGAATGCTTACTCAAGCACCACTCAAGTATTTGACACGTATTTAACCCAGATCTGCAACAACAACAAAAACATTCACTCAACTAATCAGGGGCTTACAAAAGAGACAGGAAGTCAGGGTCCGTAAAAAAGCAGTTCAGGTTGAGTAAAAAAGAGAGAGAACACAGGAGGATATGAAATAACAACAGACAAAAGTCCCTGTCTTGCAATGAAGAAAAGTGGAATTGCAATTTCATTCACGCTCTGAATTTACTGAATTGAAAAGGAATTGTAAAGGAAATGACCCTAACTATTCCCCTGACATCAGGACATATGGATCTGAGCATGCTTTGTCTGTAGCACAATGGCCTGCTCTTCTCTGGAGAAAGCCCCCTGCCGGACGACAACACAACAACACCACAATTCAACACAATAACAACCATAACAACAACAACCCAACAAAACACAGCACAACTAACACACTAGCAGCAAAAGGAAACAAAAAGAACAACCAAACTATTTTAAAAAGACAGTAAGTATCTAATAGTGGAGGGAATTAGGTAGGCGGTGTGTTATGATCAAGATAGAGACGTCTGATTGGTTCGTGGCCCAGGGGTAGATTGATCAATCACCTGCTGGAGTTGGGCTCGTGTGATGCGTATAACGGAAGGGAACTTGCTGCTGGCGGCGCCCGCCGGAATAGCGGGCAGTTTCCTGCGCCCGGAGGGTGATTGGTTACGGGCGGAACCGAGGCCGGGGTGAGGAGGTGGCGGTAGGGAGGCGTGGTAGGAGGAAGAGGAGGTGGGATGGAGGAGGTACTGGTTGTGGTGGTCGGCTGAGTAGCTGCGACTCATCCCAGGGGGGTCCCTCTGGTGCAGGGGGTCCGACAGGGTGGTGAGGAGGGTCTGGGTGTGCGGGCTTGGGGAACGCAGGAGCAGGGGACTGGACATCCTGGCCAACACCTCCTCAGGCAGAGATGGAGGAGAGGTAGGGAGCTAAGAGAGGTGATGAGAGGTAAAGTTGGGGAGGGAGGACGGAGCAGGAAGAGGTAAAGTTGTAAGAAGAGAGGACGGAGCAGCAAGAGGTAAAGTCGTAAGAAGAGAGGACGGAGCAGGAAGAGGTAAAGTCGTAAGAAGAGAGGACGGAGCAGGAAGAGGTAAAGTCGTAAGAAGAGAGGATGGAGCAGGAAGAGGTAAAGTCGTAAGAAGAGAGGACGGAGCAGGAAGAGGTAAAGTAGTAAGAAGAGAGGACGGAGCAGGAAGAGGTAAAGTCGGGGAGAGAGGACAGAGCAGGAAGAGGTAAAGTTGTGGAGAGAGGACGGAGCAGGAAGAGGTAAAGTTGTAAGAAGAGAGGACGGAGCAGGAAGAGGTAAAGTTGTAAGAAGAGAGGACGGAGCAGGAAGAGGTAAAGTTGTAAGAAGAGAGGACGGAGCAGGAAGAGGTAAAGTTGTAAGAAGAGAGGACGGAGCAGGAAGAGGTAAAGTTGTAAGAAGAGAGGACGGAGCAGGAAGAGTAAAGTTGTAAGAAGAGAGGACGGAGCAGGAAGAGGTAAAGATGTAAGAAGAGAGGACGGAGCAGGAAGAGGTAAAGTTGTAAGAAGAGCAGACGGAGCAGGAAGAGGTAAAGTTGTAAGAAGAGAGGACGGAGCAGGAAGAGGTAAAGTTGTAAGAAGAGAGGACGGAGCAGGAAGAGGTAAAGTTGTAAGAAGAGAGGAGAGGACGGAGCAGGAAGAGGTAAAGTTGTAAGAAGAGAGGACGGAGCAGGAAGAGGTAAAGTTGTAAGAAGAGAGGACGGAGCAGGAAGAGGTAAAGTTGTAAGAAGAGAGGACGGAGCAGGAAGAGGTAAAGTTGTAAGAAGAGAGGACGGAGCAGGAAGAGGTAAATTTGTAAGAAGAGAGGACGGAGCAGGAAGAGGTAAAGTTGTAAGAAGAGAGGACGGAGCGGGAAGAGATAAAGTTGTAAGAAGAGAAGACGGAGCAGGAAGAGGTAAAGTTGTAAGAAGAAAGGACGGAGCAGGAAGAGGTAAAGTTGTAAGAAGAGAGGACGGAGCAGGAAGAGGTAAAGTTGTAAGAAGAGAGGACGGAGCAGGAAGAGGTAAAGTTGTAAGAAGAGAGGATGGAGCAGGAAGAGGTAAAGTTGTAAGAAGAGAGGACGGAGCAGGAAGAGGTAAAGTTGTGGAGAGAGGACGGAGCAGGAAGAGATAAAGTTGTGGAGAGGACGGAGCAGGAAGAGGTAAAGTTGTGGAGAGAGGACGGAGCAGGAAGAGGTAAAGTTGTGGAGAGAGGACGGAGCAGGAAGAGGTAAAGTTGTGGAGAGAGGACGGAGCAGGAAGAGGTAAAGTTGTAAGAAGAGAGGATGGAGCAGGAAGAGGTAAAGTTGTAAGAAGAGAGGACGGAGCAGGAAGAGGTAAAGTTGTGGAGAGAGGACGGAGCAGGAAGAGGTAAAGTTGTGGAGAGGACGGAGCAGGAAGAGGTAAAGTTGTGGAGAGAGGACGGAGCAGGAAGAGGTAAAGTTGTAAGAAGAGAGGACGGAGCAGGAAGAGGTAAAGTTGTAAGAAGAGAGGACGGAGCGGGAAGAGGTAAAGTCGGGGAGAGGACGGAGTGGGATGGCGGAGGAACAGTGTGAGAAAGGGGTGGATAGGAGTGGGGGTGAGAGAGGGGGAGGAGTTAAGCATATATTTAGAACTTAAAGGGAGCGGGTGTAAAGGTGGGAGGAATTCTGAGATCTCAAAACGTCTCCTTGAGGAATCACTATCTCTTTCTTCAGATAGCACCTTTTGATAAACGGTCAACCCAGAAAAAAAACTGAACATAGCAAATGAAAGTTGCAAATAAAAAGCAAATAATGCAAAACCATTGTCTGAGAAGTTTCCTTCATTTTATCAAGCTCACACAAGCAAAGAAACAAGCTCACAGACATAAGTGATCACGATCACATTTTACTTTAAACTACAGTAAGATGCTACTGATGATCCAGATGGATGAAGTATCCTACTGTGTCTAGTTCTGTGTTAAGGTGAAGTATCCTACTGTGTCTAGTTCTGTGTTAAGGTGAAGGATCCTACTGTGTCTAGTTCTGTGTTAAGGTGTAGTATCCTACTGTGTCTAGTTCTGTGTTAAGGTGAAGTATCCTACTGTGTCTAGTTCTGTGTAAAGGTGTAGTATCCTACTGTGTCTAGTTCTGTGTAAAAGTGTAGTATCCTACTGTGTACATTGCATGATATGTCTTGACCTGCGTGAGTTGTGTTATGGTGAAATGTACAGTGAGGTACTGTAATACCAAAGTGTTTTACAGTGAGGTATGCAATAGTGATGTGTTTTACAGTGAGGAATGTATTGGTTACATGTTTACAGTGAGGTATGTAATAGTGAAGTACTTTACAGTGAGGTATGTAATAGTGACATGTTTTACAGTGAGGTATGTAATAGTGAAGTACTTTACAGTGAGGTATGTAATAGTGAAGTATTTTACAGTGAGGTATGTAATAGTGAAGTATTTTACTGTGAGGTATATAATAGTGAAGTACTTTACTGTGAGGTATATAATAGTGAAGTACTTTACTGTGAGGTATGTAATAGTGAAGTATTTTACAGTGAGGTATGTAATAGTGAAGTACTTTACAGTGAGGTATGTAATAGTGAAGTACTTTACAGTGAGGTATGTAATAGTGAAGTATTTTACTGTGAGGTATGTAATAGTGAAGTAATTTACAGTGAGGTATGTAATAGTGAAGTATTTTACTGTGAGGTATGTAATAGTGAAGTGCTTTACAGTGAGGTATGTAATAGTGAAGTATTTTACTGTGAGGTATGTAATAGTTAAGTATTTTACTGTGAGGTATATAATAGTGAAGTATTTTACAGTGAACTGTGTCATACTAGTCTGTGAGGTCCGTACCTGTGTGAGTGCTCCCTCAGCCAGGGCATCAGCAGGGCTAGAGGGGGTGACGGGGGGCAGGCTTCCCGTAGGTCCCACACTCAGTTCCAGTCTGTCCACCCTGGGGGGTCGTCCGTTGGCGCCTGGATGCCCCTGGAGGTCCCCATTCCTGTCCCCGTGGATCTGACCAGGACTGGGGTTCCCCGTGGACCCCTCTCCTGACCCCAGGGGTACCTCCAGCACCTGCAGCTCCTCTTCTTCCTCCTTGGAGGGGCTGGTCGTAGCTTTATCTCCCATTCCTGTCCCTGGGGACCCGCTGGGCCTCTCCATCATCACCCACTCCCTGGAGTCAACCTTCCCATGGCCGGAGCTCAGGTTGAGGGCCACGAAGCCTCCGCTGCTGGGGGCCCCCTCGCCCTGTTCCAGAGACCTGTGGGAGTGAGGGGAGACGGGTTTGGGTGAACCGCTGGCACCGCCACCGGATAGGAACTCCTCGTCGTTGTGCCAGACTCGGTCAGTGCCACCACGCCCTGGTCCTGTGGCACCTCCAGTGGGTACAGCCAGGCCCTTCTCCTGCTGCTGCCCACAGCCCTCCAGCTGATTCCCTGAGCTGGAGAGACACACCGACCGATTGAACAGGTCAGGCGATGGCAGATTATAACATAGTAGTTAGTGTACTATTGATGGTTGGTACAGTAGCACAAGCGCTGTTGTTAGCAGCAGGGTTAGCAATAGCAGGGTTGAGGTCTATTGCATTGAAATTCAGTCAGTTTAGGAAGTAAACTAATTCATCATTAAAACAACCTTTTAAATGATTGTATAGGAACTTTAGTTCATCTTGATTAATATCCTGAACAGACTGAATTGCAGTAGAATCTAGTCCCTGGTTGTTATGTTAGCGTAGAATGGAAGGAATAGAAGGCCAGGGGGTTAGTGGGGGTACTGACCACGCCTCCATGAACCGTTCAGGACTGGGCTTGGTCTCCAGGGTCAGCCTCCTGTCCAGCTCAAAGCTGTGGATGTTACGGAGCTTCCTGAGGAGAGGACTACCACCATCCTGTCCTGACACCCCCACTATCTCAGAGTGTACCCGGACAGGGGAGCCCAGGCTGAGGTTGGCATACGGGCTCTGGAGACCCCCCTGGTTGTTGCTGTTCTCTTCCTCTGTTGCTGCCTAGTGGGGAGAGAAACGGGGGATAGAGTGATATATGGTTGAACTCAGTCGTCATGGTGTGTGTGTTTCAGGGTTTCCGTTTGACCGGCAGCATTTGAATTTACTGGACATTTGAGAAATGTACCGGACCCATATGCATTGGGTGCAACGGGATGCATCCTTCTTACTGAATTCCAATGCGCAGTTTGGAGATGTTAGAATGACTGTTCACATGTACTTTCCTTCAGCCAACGTACAGCAAAATCCCCAGCCTATGTCAATCTGCTGTTTCCCATAGTAGAAAAGTTGACCTATTCTATTGGTCAGCTTGACGTTCTATGCGAGAAAGAAATAGCCTATTCCAAACAGACTCTGGGACAGTTATGTGATGATAGATGCCAATTTCATACAACCAATAGTCCTAGGCTACATTAAAATACTTTAGAAAAGCAATGAGGCTGATGAAACAGATCAGAACATTTAGCTCAAAATGTTGATAAACTTATTTCTTCACATTATAAACGCAGCAATGTGCACAAGGCAGTAGAATACACAAGGCAGTAGGCTACACAAGTCGGTAAGCTACACAAGTCGGTAAGCTACACAAGTCGGTAAGCTACACAAGTCGGTAAGCTACACAAGTCGGTAAGCTACACAAGTCGGTAGGCTACACAAGTCGGTAGGCTACACAAGTCGGTAAGCTACACAAGTCGGTAGGCTACACAAGTCGGTAAGCTACACAAGTCGGTAGGCTACACAAGTCGGTAAGCTACACAAGTCGGTAGGCTACACAAGTCGGTAGGCTACACAGTCGGTAAGCTACACAGTCAGTAAGCTACACAGTCGGTAGGCTACACAGTCGGTAAGCTACACAAGTCGGTAGGCTACACAAGTCGGTAGGCTACACAAGTCGGTAGGCTACGTGCAAATGATCGTTCCATAATGCAGTTAGCGGGAAAACACCATTGCCAAAAGCCCACCACACATGTGACAGAGATGAAAATATCTGTTCGAAATGTCGAAAGAGGTGAGATCTAAAGAGGCAACAACTATCATGGGCTGCTGATATGACTAGGATAATGCCTTTGGCTACTGGACAATGAAAGAAAGGTGATTTAAAAACCAAAAGAACATGAGAGAAATAGGCTACATGGTTTCAATGGTATATGGAAGACTTTAGAAAAATTATTTTGGCTAGGCTACTTTGAAGCAAGTAAAACTTTAAAGTTTCAAACAATTAAGTACATGTTTTCAAAATGCATACGGCCTCCAGCTCATTGTCAAGTGGTTTGTGACACGCTGAATCCTGCCTACCCCTGCCTATGCACTTGAATAGTGAATAGAAAGCACGTTTCAATTACCAGTTGAGAAATACAAATATTTGCTATTTTTAATCGTGGCCATGAAAACTTTTTTTTTTAACACGTGATTGCATTTAGATTTGTTATGCAATGATTGGTCTTATAAAAGCATGTTTCACTCCAGCAGCAAAGAATGAGCTGTTTGAGAAGCTGTAACAGCAGCTCTCTCACTGTCTGACAGATTTTCTACTCAAATGTAGGCTCTGTATCTGTATGCTGTACAGGTGTGATTAATAAGATAGGCTACATAGCGACAAACAGAAATACACACTTGCCAATTTAATTCCACTAAATTATGCAAATGTGCCTATAGATCAATAAGCATGATCGGTCAAATATATTTCCATCGACTAGTATTTCCATCAATGAATAGGCTAAAAAAGCATTATTTTGCAACGGGATTTTAGCCGGGGGCAATTAGCCTATTACCGGCTAATGGAAACCCTGGTGTCGGTGTGTTCTCCTCTCTACCTTCCACACAGCGGTCCTGATGCGGTTACGGTTACGGTCCAGCTCCTCCCAGACGTCAGCTTCCTGGTTGGCCCGGGGCATGCTGGGGGATCCGGGGCGTCGGTCTGGAGGAGGGTTGTTCTCCCCGTTGTCACTAAGCTGCTCGTCCTGCAGAACATCGTCTGTGTTCTCCCTCGCCAGGTCCCCAGGGATCAGGGATGCATTGGCCATGCTGAAATTATAGAGTGAATGTTACTCTGATGTCGCTAAGTCATCCATCCATTCATCAGTTAATTAATTCATTAATGCATTCATTCATCCATTCAACGGGTGGATACATTCAACCATTCATTCATTCAACAGGTAGATTAATTAATTAAATTGGAAGATTAATTAATTAATCTGGTAAACAAGTTAAAAGTGTGTGATCGTGAAATAGACAAAAAATCCCCTGAACAGTCAGTGGACCTTTAAACAGTTCATTCAAGATTCCCAGTCTGTGTGTGTGTGTGTGTGTGTGTGTGTTCCCAGTCTCTGTGTGTGTTGTGTGTGTGTGTGTGTGTTCCCAGTCTCTTACCCCATGTGTGCTGGGGTGAGTCGCGTGTGGTGCTGTGGTGTGGTGGCTGTAGCGTTGATGGTCAGAGTACCATCAGACCCAGTCCTCTCCCAGTCATACGGGTCATTCTCCACCACGTTGTAGGTCTTCATACTGTTGTCAAACACTGACAACAGCAGCTACAACACAACAGAAAGTCACATGATGTCATATCCTGAGATACCTAACAGCTTGTACAACATCACTGACTGTCTGACTGATGGATACTCAGTACTCCAGAAAGAGGGCTCAGACAGTCATACAGTCATGCAGACAATCAGTCGGTCTGAAAACATACACTACATACACACGTCCTGGGACTTACTGTATATTTACACAGGGAACTGTAACGAAATGCTTAGTTCTAACTGTTAAAAGATAGAGATACTGTATACACACATAGAGTAGGTAAAGGGAGAGAGATCTGCCATCTTACCTGATAGTCTGGTTTGGTGAAGTAGTCCAGGTTAGAGATGTGATCCAGGAAGACAGTGAACTCAGCAGGCAGGTGTTTCAGCATGAGCCTGTGGTCATAGGTGTCCTTCAGCTTCCCTACATGCTCCTGGGGAGGGAGGCAGAGAGATGGAGAGAGAGGTGTTTCATGATGAGCCTGTGGTCATAGGTGTCCTTCAACTTCCCTACATGTTCCTGGGGAGGGAGGGAGAGAAATGGAGAGAGAGGTGTTTCATGATGAGCCTGTGGTCATAGATGTCCTTCAACTTCCCTACATGCTCCTGGGGAGGGAGGGAGAGAGATGGAGAGAGAGGTGTTTCAGCATGAGCCTGTGGTCATAAGTGTCCTCCAGCTTCCCTACATGGTCCTGGGGAGGGAGGGAGATAGATGGAGAGAGAGGTGTTTCAGCATGAGCCTGTGGTCATAGGTGTCCTCCAGCTTCCCTACATGCTCCTGGGGAGGGAGGGAGAGATGGAGAGAGAGGTGTTTCAGCATGAGCCTGTGGTTATAGGTGTCCTCCAGCTTCCCTACATGGTCCTGGGGAGGGAGGGAGAGATGGAGAGAGAGGTGTTTCAGCATGAGCCTGTGGTCATAGGTGTCCTCCAGCTTCACTACATGGTCCTGGGGAGGGTTCACACATGTTATGGAAGTATGGCTCAGTTGGTAGAGCATGGCGCTTGTAACGGCAGGATTGTGTGTTGATTCCCGTGGCCTCCTTTACATTAAATGTATGCACGCGCTACAGTCGTAAGTCACTTTGGATATAAACATCTGCTAAAAGGCATATCCACTGAGTGTGCAAAACAGTATGAAGTTTACTTGCTCTTTCCATGACATAGACTGACCAGGTGAAATCTATGATCCCTTATTAATGTCACTTATTAAATTCACTTCAATCAGTGTAGATGAAGGGGTGGAGACAGGATAAAGAATGATTTTTAAGCCTTGAGACAATTGAGATTTAAGTAACAAAAGATTGAAGTACCTTTGAACAGGGTATGGTAGTAGGTGCCAGGCGCACCGGTTTGCGTGAAGAACTGCAACGTGGCTGGGTTTTTCCATGTGTGTATCAAGAATGGTCCAGCACCCAAAAGACATCCAGCCAATTTGACACAACTGTGGAAGGCATTGTAATCTACAAGGGCCAGCATCCTTGTGGAATGCTTTCAACACATTGTAGAGTCCATGTCCAGACAAATTGAGGCTGTTCTGAGGGCATCTCAATATTAGGAAGGCGTTCCTAATGTCTGGTATACTCTGTGTATATTATAACTATTTTGTTATGTACTCTCGTGCATGAGTACATTCATATGCAGCGACGTCAGAGCTGTGACATGTTATTGAGTTAGTCTGTCAGTCTCAAGTCAAGTCAAGTTAGCCAAAGATAATGTTACCATTACGAGTCATGTACCTAGCTGACGTTACCATTACGAGTCATGTACCTAGCTAACGTTATCATTACGAGTCATGTACCTAACACTGCACCCATGTACCTAACTAACGTTACTAACTAACGTTACCTTTACGAGTCATGTATCTAGCTAACGTTACCATTACGAGTCATGTACCTAGCTAACGTTACCATTACGAGTCATGTACCTAGCTAACGTTACCATTACGAGTCATGTACCTAGCTAACGTTACCATTACAAGTCATGTACCTAGCTAACATTACCATTACGAGTCATGCACCTAGCTAACGTTACCATTACGAGTCACGTACCTAGCTAACATTACCATTACGAGTCATGTACCTAGCTAACGTTACCATTACGAGTCATGCACCTAACTAACGTTACCATTACGAGTCATGTACCTAACTAACGTCACCATTACGAGTCATGACCTAGCTAACGTTACCATTACGACTCATGTATCTAGCTAACTTTACCATTACGAGTCATGTACCTAGCTAACGTTACCATTACGAGTCATGTACCTAACTAACGTCACCATTATGAGTCATGTACCTAGCTAACGTTACCATTACGATTCATGTACCTAACTAACGTTACCATTACAAGTCATGTACCTAGCTAACGTTACCATTACGAGTCATGTATCTAGCTAACGTTACCATTACGAGTCATGTACCTAGCTAACGTTACCATTACGAGTCATGTACCTAGCTAACGTTACCATTACGAGTCATGTACCTAGCTAACGTTACCATTACGAGTCATGTACCTAGCTAACGTTACCATTACGAGTCATGTACCTAACACTGCACCCATGTACCTAACTAACGTTACCTTTACGAGTCATGTATCTAGCTAACGTTAC
The DNA here is from genome assembly GCF_013265735.2 of Oncorhynchus mykiss. Lineage (NCBI taxonomy): Eukaryota > Metazoa > Chordata > Actinopteri > Salmoniformes > Salmonidae > Oncorhynchus > Oncorhynchus mykiss. Next base: position 34,985,504 of record NC_048589.1, read on the forward strand.
CATTACGAGTCATGTATCTAGCTAACGTTACCATTACGAGTCATGTACCTAGCTAACGTTACCATTACGAGTCATGCACCTAGCGAACGTTACCATTACGAGTCATGTACCTAGCTAACATTACCATTACAAGTCATGTACCTAGCTAACGTTACCATTACGAGTCATGTATCTAGCTAACGTTACCATTACGAGTCATGTTACCTAACTAACGTTACCATTATGAGTCATGTACCTAGCTAATGTTACCATTACGAGTCATGTACCTAGCTAACGTTACCATTACGAGTCATGTATCTAGCTAACGTTACCATTACGAGTCATGTTACCTAACTAACGTTACCATTACGAGTCATGTACCTAGCTAATGTTACCATTACGAGTCATGTACCTAACTAAGGTTACCATTACGAGTCATGTACCTAGCTAACGTTACCATTACGAGTCATGTACCTAGCTAACGTTACCAATACGAGTCATGTACCTAGCTAACGTTACCATTACGAGTCATGTACCTAGCTAACGCTACCATTACGAGTCATGTCCTGACTAGTTTGGCTGAGTCTGGTGATTGGTTGGTGTACAGGAAGGAAAATTCAGATAAGATTCTTACCTTGTCTTTGATCTTTCTCCATGGCAACTGTCCAACCATGAACTCCACCAGCATGTAGAAGAGGGACCACAGGTCGTCATGCCGACCCATCTCCTTGTTCTTGTGTGCGTTGACGGAAGCATAGCGGACTGTGCCTCTGAACCCTGCTACTGGCCGAGGCTGGGGGAGAGAGAGAGACTGCACATCATGCTGTTGTACGACTAACAAGGTAAAACATTACACGACAATAGCACACAAACAGACATGACCAGTTTCCAGGACAGAGATCGAAGCCTATTCCCAGACTAAAAAAGCTATTTCAATTTAGATTCACCATTAAGCAAGCTTTTTAGTCTAGGACTAAGCTTAATACCGGGAAACCGGAACACAGTGTCTAACCACACATGTGGACAGACACTTACCGGTCGGACCTCTTGGCAGGAGTTAGTGAACTGGCGTGCCAGGCCAAAGTCCAGCATGTAGCAGGTCCTACAGGTACTGGGGAACCGGCCCATGGCAAAGTTGGACTAGGAGAGAGAGAAGGTGAAGAAGAAGACGAAGAGAGATAGAGATAAAGAAAAAGAGAGGAATGATTTTAATAGCAACTATCATAGTCTGATTCTTGTCACCTTCACAGAAAGAAAATGTCAAATTACTGATGATGATGATCTCTTCATTCCAAAAATATATAGTCCCTAAGCACATACACACTCCACCCTCACACACACACACACACACACACTACACCCTCACACACACACTCCACCCTCACACACACACACACACTCCACCCTCACACACTCCACACACACTCCACCCTCACACACTCCACACACACTCCACCCTCACACACACACACTCCACCCTCACACACACACACTACACCCTCACACACACACACTCCACCCTCACACACACACACTCCACCCTCACACACACACACTCCACCCTCACACACACACACTACACCCTCACAAACACACTCCCTGCCTGTCTCACTGGTTTGATGTCTCTGTGCAGGAAGCCAACAGAGTGGATGCTCTCTATAGCTTCTAGTGTCTGTCGTCCCAGTCTCAGGGTGGTGCTGACTGTAAACGTGCCCCGCGTCATACTCCGCCTCAGCTCTGCCAGGTTACGCCCCTGAAAAACACACCACCCACGTAGCCTACAGAATCACTCCAAACACTTCACACTTAGTCACATCATCTCACTGACATCGCTATAGAGAATTAGAGACGTTTAAACACACAAGGTGATGAAGAGGCTCATCCTTACCTGAAGCTCCATCACCACATAGTTGAAACGGTCATTGCGGCCGCATCCAACAAAGCGACACACGTGTTCTTTACCTGGACGATACAATAGAACATAGCATCCTTTATGACATAGTATAATCACGGGGTACCTATCTTAAAGGTCCAATGCAGCCGTTTTTATCTCAAAATCAAATCATTTCTGGGTAACAATTAATTACTTTACTGTGAATGTTTTCATTTAAAATGGCCAAAAATAAACAAAAATAGCTTCTTAGCAAAGAGAAATTTCTCAAGCAAGAATTTTGCAAGGACTGTTTAGAAGTGGTCTCAGTGGAAGGGAAAAACTGAAAACGATCTGTTATTGTCAGAGGAACTCTCTTGGAACTCTTTCATATTGGTCTATTAATTAACAGAGGGCACAAGTCATTCCAAAAACTCCATCCCACCAAAAAAGGCTGAAATTACAGGCAGTCTTTTCAAACAGCGCTTATACCAAAAGAGCATTATCATCATTTACAAAATATCACGGTGTTATTCCAACCTCATCGTGTGGAAATATATGTTGCTTGAGAAATGTCTCTTTGCTAAGAAGCTATTTTTGTTTCTTTTTGGCCATTTTAAATGTTGAGACATGTTGGGGGACGGGAGGAGACATGTTGGGGGATGGGAGGAGACATGTTGGGGGACGGGAGGAGACATGCTGGGGGATGGGAGGAGACATGTTGGGGGACGGGAGGAGACATGTTGGGGGACGGGAGGAGACATGCTGGGGGATGGGAGGAGACATGCTGGGGGATGGGAGGAGACATGTTGGGGGACGGGAGGAGACATGCTGGGGGATGGGAGGAGACCTGTTGGGGGACGGGAGGAGACATGTTGGGGGACGGGAGGAGACATGTTGGGGGACGAGAGGAGACATGTTGGGGGACGGGAGGAGACATGTTGGGGGATGGGAGGAGACATGTTGGGGGACGGGAGGAGACATGTTGGAGGACGGGAGGAGACATGTTGGGGGATGGGAGGAGACATGTTGGGGGACGGGAGGAGACATGTTGGGGGATGGGAGGAGACATGTTGGGGGATGGGAGGAGACATGTTGGGGGACGGGAGGAGACATGTTGGGGGATGGGAGGAGACATGTTGGGGGATGGGAGGAGACATGTTGGGGAATGGGAGGAGACATATTGGGGGATGGAGGAGACATGTTGGGGGTATTGCAGGTATCAAAGTCAAAACTTTTATTTCCGCCTAACAAACTAGAGGCCTCTGCCCTCTACCCCGACATAGCCCCACTCTGCCCTCTACCCCGACATAGTCCCACTCTGCCCTCTACCCCGACATAGTCCCACTCTGCCCTCTACCCCGACATAGCCCCACTCTGCCCTCTACCCCGACATAGCCCCACTCTGCCCTCTACCCCGACATAGCCCCACTATGCCCTCTACCCCGACATAGCCCCACTCTGCCCTCTACCCCGACATAGTCCCACTCTGCCCTCTACCCCGACATAGTCCCACTCTGCCCTCTACCCCTTACATTTAGTTTAGGGTAGGAGGGTTGTGGTTTAGTTTAGGGTAGGGTAGGACGGTTGTGGTTGAGTTTAGGGTAGATGGGTTGTGGTTGAGTTTAGAGGAGGCTTGGGGTTGAGTTTAGGGTAGGAGGCTTGTGGTTTAGTTTCGGGTAGGAGGGTTGTGGTTTAGTTTCGGGTAGGAGGGTTGTGGTTGAGTTTAGGGTAGATGGGTTGTGGTTGAGTTTAGGGCAGGTGGTTGATGGTTGAGTTTAGGGCAGGTGGTTGATGGTTGAATTTAGGGCAGGTGGTTGATGGTTGAGTTTAGGGGGCTGAAGTCAGAGGGAAGGTTAAGTACATGTAATTGGGGTTTACCCTGGAGTTTCTTGAGGACAGCCACCTCCATCTTGAGGACCTGTTTAGGCTGCTGTGCCGACTCCACCTTCAGAGCAACACTGACCCTGGTCAGCAGGTCCAACGCCTCGTAGATCTCCCCAAAGCCACCGCCGCCGATCTTCTTTGTCTATACAAAGATTGGGGCGGCAGGGTAGCCTAGTGGTTAGAGTGTTGGGCTAGTAACCGAAAGGTTGCAAGTTCAAACCCCCGAGCTGACAAGGTACAAATCTGTCGTTCTGCCCCTGAACAGGCAGTTAACCCACTGTTCCTAGGCCGCCATTGAAAATAAGAATTTGTTCTTAACTGACTTTCCTAGTTAAATAAAGGTAAAAAAAAATAATAATAAATACACACATCCCAAGGCAAAGTGGAATGTGAAAAACATAGGTTAGTAGATTCTTTTCTTTTTCAATCTTCCCACCATCCAACCTTCCTCCCCCATTCCTATTTACGTTTCTTCATCTCTAATCAGTATCCACACACGAACACGAACAACACACACACACACACACACGTGTGACACAAGCAGCTCAACTCAAAGGGATTAGCAGTGGCAGATGTACATAACATCAGCTCCTCTGTCAGTGCTAGGGTTGAATCATTTCCTGGTATCACTTTTCACCTGGGTAACCCAGTATTTCCCGCCAAAACTGGAAGTGTCATTCAGAAGCATTATAAAGCATATACATGTGCCTGGATTTGATTGGAGCTTTGACCAGCATGACAATTCAAACATGATGCTACCTGAGCCTGATGAGACATACAGTGGGGCAAAAAAGTATTTAGTCAGCCACCAATTGTGCAAGTTCTCCCACTTAAAAAGATGAGAGAGGCCTGTAATTTTTATCATAGGTACACTTCAACTATGACAGACAAAATGAGAAAAAAAATCCAGAAAATCACATTGTAGAATTTTTTATGAATTTAAAAATGAATTTCACTGGTCATCCATCCCCAAAGCCAATGCCTACTTTGGCCGCCTTTCCTTCCAGTTCTCTGCTGCCAATGACTGGAACGAATTGCAAGGTGTCTTATTTGTGATAAAGATGTAAGCATGGGGTCAGCAACGGCTAAATCAAAAAATACCACCAACCTGTGAAATCACCTTAAGACCCATCCAAAAGCCCATAATATGTATTATATTAAGTTAAAATAAAAGTGTTCATTGTTCATTCATATATATATATATACACACACACACACACACATTTACTATATTTACTATATACTATATACACAGGAAGTGTAGACATGGTGCTGTCCTACTCCTGCCTACTCCTCCCAGTCCCAGTCGAAGTCTCAGTCCCAGTAGAGGTCCCATTCCAAGTCCCAGTCCCAGTAGAGGTCACAGTCCCAGCCCAGTAGGTCCCAGTCCAAGTAGATGTTCCTGTCCCAGTGGCGGTCACAGTCCCAGTCCCAGTAGAGGTCCCAGTCACAGTCGAGGTCCCAGTCACAGTCGAGGTCACAGTCCCAGTAGAGGTCACAGTCCCAGTAGGTTTCAGTCCCAGTCCCAGTAGGTTTCAGTCCCAGTCCCAGTAGAGGTCACAGTCCCAGGAGAGGTCCCAGTCCCAGGAGAGGTCCCAGTCCCAGGAGAGGTCCTAGTCCCAGCTACACTAACCTCACATGGCACCCTGTCCCTGGTAGCTCTGGCCGGGGGACACGGGCACACACACACACCACAGCATGGTAGAGAGGAGCAGCCAGGGGGATAGCGCTGGGAATAGCACACTGAGTGGCTACAAATAGCTTCTCTCGCTTTATTAAGTTCTAGTCCACTTGGTGGCAAGGAGCTGCATGTGCACTGCACACGTGGAGCTGACCCCAACCTGTCCAGGTCAGCAGGTGAGATGGACAAGACAAAGACATGAGCCAATTCATTGAGAACAAATACAGCTTTGTTGTGATGAATTGGTGGTTGCTGAGGGGGTACAAACATGGCATAACAGAATGGTCACTCACTCACTCACACAGTGGTGTAAAGTACTTAAGTAAAAATACTTTAAAGTACTACTTAAGTACTTTTTTTGCAGTTTCTGTACTTTACTTTACTATTTATATTTTTGACAACTTTTACTTCACTACATTCCTCAATAAAATAATGTACATTTTTTTTTTTTTTTTTTTTGAATTTTACTCCCTTTTTCTCCCCAATTTCGTAGTATCCAATTGTGTAGTAGCTACTATCTTGTCTCATCGCTACAACTCCCGTACGGGCTCGGGAGAGACGAAGGTTGAAGGTCATGCGTCCTCCGATACACAACCAACCAAGCCGCTGCTTCTTTAACACAGCGCACATCCAACCCGGAAGCCAGCCGCACCAATGCGCCGGAGGAAACACTGTGCACCTGGCCACCTTGGCTAGCGTACACTGCGCCCAGCCCGCCACAGGAGTCGCTGGTGCGCGATGAGACAAGGACACCCCTACCGACCAAGCCCTCCCTAACCCGGGCGACGCAAGGCCAATTGTGCGTCGCCCCACGGACCTCCCGGTCGCGGCCGGTTACGACAGAGAATAATGTACTTTTTACTCCATACATTTACCTTGACACCCAAAAGTACTCTTTACATTTTGAATGCTCAGCAGGACAGGATGATGGTCCAATTCACACACGTATCAAGAGAACACCCCATGTCATCTACGGCCTCTGATCTGGAGGACTCACTAAACACAAATCTTTAGTTTGTAAATTATGTCTGAGTGTTGGAGTGTGCCCCTGGCTATCCGTAAATAAATAACAATAAGAACATTGTGCCTGCTGGTTGGCTTAATATAAGGAATTTGAAATAATTCATACTTTTACTTTTGATACATACGTATATTTTAGCAGTTACATTTACTTTCGATACTTAAGTATATTTAAAACCAAATACTTTTAGAGTTTTACTCAACTAGTATTTTACTGGGTGACTTTCACTTTTACTTGAGTCCATTTCTATTAAGGTCTCTTTACTTTTACTCAAGTTTGACAATTGGTTACTTTTTCCACACACTAACACACACGCGCGCGCGCACACACACACACGTGCGCACACACGTGCGCACACACGTGCGCACACACACACACACACACACACACACACACACACACACACACACGTACCACTTTCCATCGTTCCTTGACCAGGACAAGCACAGTGAGGATGTCAGCTTGGTCCATCGCTGCAGCACTCATCCCGCCTGCGGTGGACTGCTGCTCACTGTGGGTCTTCCTTTGCTACCACTCCTGCTAACTACCACCAGCCGTATTAGATTGGGTCGGGCATCAGGTTCCCGTAGAGACCTAAACAACAGGCCCGGGAGAGAGGCAGAACACACATAAGACCACCACCGCCAACACAATACACTGTGGTCTGTTGAATATAATAATGAATATAATGAACTCTAGTTAATGAAGTATCTGTAAGTATCTCTGGATAAGAGTGTCAGCTAAATTATTCAAATGTAAATGTAAACTGTATGGAAAGTTCCAAACCTTTAGACATAGCTTTGACTTAGGCTCCCTCAACACAGAACTAACATCAAATCAAATGTATTTGTCACATGGGCCGAATACAACAGGTGTACGTACATCTGTTGTTGACGTAAAGTACTATATACACAGGGTTAAAGCTAAAATAATCCCATGACTGAAACTTAAGTCGATCTGATTGATTGTCTGGGGCCAAGTTAACCTCCTCTTTCATGTCAGAAAGTCCTGACCATCATGCTTTTAGGGAAATAGGATTATATTGTACATGTATTAAACTGCGAGTTTGATCAATTCCAGTCTCCTTGCTTAGAGGGTACGGTGTCCTCCCCAGGGTAATTTTTATGTAGAAAAACTGAAATGCTCAATTTAACCTCTTAAATGTAAAGTCCCCATATTTGGGGATCCTATTAGATTGTTTTATTCAATTCAGTCTGGTATGAGAACGGTAGCCCCTATCTGCAAAAGCAGGGTATCTGCGGAAAGCTGAGTATCTTGGCTATTGGTCTGTGTCTGTGACATCATGGGAAAATCAAAAGAAATTAGCCAAGACCTCAGAATCCAAAAATATAGACTTCCACAAGTCTGGTTCATCCTTGGGAGCAATTTCCATTTTTTAAAATTTATTTTACCTTTATTTAACTAGGCATGTCAGTTAAGAACATATTCTTATTTTCAATGACGGCCTAGTGGGTTAACTGCCTGTTCAGGGGCAGAACGACAGACTTGCCAGCTCGGGAGTTTTGAACTTGCAACCTTCCGGTTGCTAGTCCAACACTCTAACCACTAGCCCGAAGGCCCCAAATGCCCGAAGGTACCACGTTCATCTGTACAAACAATAGTACGCAAGTATAAACACCATGGGACCACACAGCTGTCATACCGCTCAGAAATGGAGACACGTTCTGTCTCCTAGAGATGAACGTGCTTTGGTGCGAAAAATACAAATCAATCCCAGAACAGCAAAGGACCTTGTGAAGATGCTGGAGGAAACAAGTACAAAAGTACTTGTGATGAAAGAAGTAAAGGCTGAAATAAATAATTCTCTCTACTATTATTCTGACATTTGACATTTTTTAAATAAAGTGGTGATCCTAACTGACCTAAGACAGGGAATTTTTACTCTGATTAAATGTCAGGAATTGTGTAAAACTGAGTTTAAATGTATTTGGCTAAGGTGTATGTAAACTTCCGACTTCAACTGTAGCTCCAGGGGGGGGTATCAAATGAATCCTTAGGTTGGTAGGAACAAATCTAGCCTATTGCCATGTTATCTAATGATGTATGACTTAATGGCAACATTGAATGTCCACGGAGTGACTATATCTTTGCGCATCACAAATATGACGTTGCCAGCTTGCGCGCTGTAGGCATCCATTACACAGGGGATTGGTTACTATGGCACCTTGACAGTACTGTAGCCAATGAGATAAGCTTTCCAGGGATATGCACTTGACCCGGGTGGGACAAAGCAAGGCCTAGAACCTTTTATGTGTAATGTGAACTACTACTACCTGGCTCAGAGACGGAACGCACCGAGCACGCTACATTACATTGTAAACACATTTAATTGCTTTAATTTCATCGCTTTAGCATAAAAGACGGCTTCTCAAGGGGGGGAGGTGAAAACGAAGAATATCGAACAGGAAGCTAAAAAAAAGGCAGCTATGAATAGAAGCTTTGAACAAAATACTGGTCCAAATCGCTCGGCCAACAAAGATTGCTTTCTAGAAGGATTGGATCCACTTTATTTTCATGACTTTATATAGCTAATTTACTATATGTATTTCCTTGTCTGTTTTTTGTGCTTTGGATTTAGTGTACGTAGGCCTATAACAAGTAATTTCAATGTTATAGAATTACAAAGTAGTTATTGTCTGTTTCATATTAGTTCTAAGTTTCATACTTGTAACTTTAGAAAGGCCACTAAACTCTCATGGTCATTGGAGAGGCCACTAAACTCTCATGGTCATTGGAGAGGCCACTAAACTCATGGTCATTGGAGAGGCCACTAAACTCTCATGGTCATTGGAGAGGCCACTAAACTCTCATGGTCATTGGAGAGGCCACTAAACTCTCATGGTCATTGGAGAGGCCACTAAACTCTCATGGTCATTGGAGAGGCCACTAAACTCTCATGGTTTTTGGAGAGGCCACTAAACTCTCATGGTCATTGGAGAGGCCACTAAACTCTCATGGTTTTTGGAGAGGCCACTAAATTCTCATGGCCATTGGAGAGGCCACTAAACTCTCATGGTCATTGGACAGGCCACTAAACTCTCATGGTCATTGTTTATTTGTGGTCTTCAACTCTGCCTTTGTCTCCAAAGTGTTACTGTTTGCATTGTGTGTGTATTTCACACCTTCTATGTTCACTGTGCAGATAAAGTTGAAGCTTGGTGTTTTTACTATACAGTAATGTCATTCTGTAAATGTAGTCAACTGTAATTCTGTGTGTCTTTATAACAATGTATCCCTTTATTTTATTCACAGAGTCGAGGATGCAGAGGATTTGGATGATGTTTGGGAGCCACCCCTCCCCAGCAAGCGCCCTCGAACGGCCAAGGTCTTCACCCCCCACTGCTATGTCAATCACCCGTCTGATGGTTCTACATCCACTTTTCATTGGAAATGAATGTACTTCTTGTGTACCAAAACGCGATAAGGCTGTCGGTCTGATAGAGGCGTAAAACCATGCTTGAAACTCCTGTTGTAAAACTGCATTTGTAAATGGATGCCACACGCGCATTTGAAGGATCAGAGAAATAAACATGGTAGCAATGGAACACTTGGATTCAAAGGCCAAAACTGCTTTCTAAATTGTTTTCCAGCAATTGTATGAAGAATTGTTGTGCTTGTCAAAATACGTGTTTCCCTGGCCTCCCGGGTGGCGCAGTGGTTAAGGGCGGGCGCCAGCGGGCGCCAGCTGTGCCATCAGAGTCCCTGGGTTCGTGCCCAGGCTCTGTCGTAACCAGCTGCGACCGGAGGTCCGTGGGGCGACGCACAATTGGCCTAGCGTCGCCCGGGTTAGGGAGGGCTTAGTCGGTAGGGGTGTCCTTGTCTTATCGCGCACCAGCGACTCCTGTGGCGGGCTGGGCGCAGTGTACGCTAACCAAGGTGGCCAGGTGCACGGTGTTTCCTCCCACACATTGGTGCGGCTGGCTGGTTGGATGTGCGCTGTGTTAAGAAGCAGTGCGGCTTGGTTGGGTTGTGTATCGGAGGACACATGACTTTCAACCTTCGTCTCTCCCGAGCCCGTACGGGAGTTGTAGCGATGAGACAAGATAGTAGCTACTATAACAATTGGATACCACGAAATTGGGGAGAAAAAGGGGTAAAAAATTAATTAATTAAAAAATTTAATTAAAAAATTTAAAAAATACGCGTTTCCCTCCTATGGTTCTCGCAACTTGAATGCGCCTCGAGAGGAACATTCATCTTGCACAGGACACACAACAACAAGCCGACTAGGTAAATAGGTCAACTATTCTACTATAGTTTTAATAACAATATTACATGGCATAAATAGTACCACTGGACAGTTCTATCCTGAGTGATAAATCACAGCCTTTGAATGACTTTGCCAGCGGCAAAAATAAGCTCCTCACCGCTGTCTGAGTTGAGCGCTGCTGTGGTACGCATTATAGACTATTTAATTCCCTTCATCTGAACATCGGAGTGTCATCAACAATCATGCATGTCAGTTCAGTGCCCACATCGTAACAGAGAAAATAAAATATTTGGGAATATATTTTGTAGAACAGACATGCTTCTGTCTAGATTAGCCTATGTCATATCCAAACCCGTGTTGCGGATCGACACTGATCTCAAAAAAGACCTCTTCAGAATCCATTTAACGGAAATCCTTCGCAGTGACGGAGAACATTAACCACTGGGTGTGCAGAAGGAATGTCAAGTAGCCTGTGGAGATGATAGCTAATGACAGTTGAGGCCTAGGCCTGTGGATATGATAGCTAATGACAGTTGAGGCCTAGGCCTGTGGAGATGACAGCTAATGACAGTTGAGGCCTAGGCCTGTGGAGATGATAGCTAATGACAGTTGAGGCCTAGGCCTGTGGAGATGACAGCTAATGACAGCTGAGGCCTAGGCCTGTGGAGATGATAGCAAATGACAGTTGAGGCCTAGGCCTGTGGAGATGACAGCTAATGACAGTTGAGGCCTAGGCCTGTGGAGATGATAGCTAATGACAGTTGAGGCCTAGGCCTGTGGAGATGATAGCTAATGACAGCTGAGGCCTAGGCCTGTGGAGATGATAGCAAATGACAGCTGAGGCCTAGGCCTGTGGAGATGACAGCTAATGACAGCTGAGGCCTAGGCCTGTGGAGATGATAGCTAATGACAGCTGAGGCCTAGGCCTGTGGAGATGATAGCAAATGACAGCTGAGGCCTAGGCTTGTGGAGATGATAACTAATGACAGCTGAGGCCTAGGCCTGTGGAGATGATAGCTAAAGACAGCTGAGGCGTAGGCCTATGTGAGCCCTATGTGCCCCAGTTAAAAGTAGTGCACTATAAAGGGAATATTTAAATGTGCTGGAAGACTAGGCTGCATGTCACAGTAATAAAGCAGTCATGATGAGATGATAGGCCTACTTCCATTCCTATTAGTCTGAGCAGTCACACATCCACACACACACACACACACACAAACATGTGTCAAGTCAACACGGTAAATAGGAGTCATTAAACTAGGGGAAACACCTCCAATGTTTGCTAATCTAATTCATTAGTGGGTTAGAGCAGCCTCAGCCTGGTCTATTGGAGCAGAGACGTCCTCCTCTATGGGTGACTCAAATGGTGCCCTATTCCCTATGAGCCCTGGACAAAAATTGTGCACTATGTAGTAGAGGTCGATCGATTAATCGGCATGGATGATTCAAGTTTGTATAACAATCGATTACATTGCAATCCACGAGGAGACTGTGTGGCAGGCTGACCACCTGTTACGCGAGTGCAGCAAGGAGCCAAGGTAAGTTGCCAGCTAACATTAAACTTACCTTGTAAAAAACAATCAATCTTAACATAATCACTAGTTAACTACACATGGTTGATGATATTACTAGTTTAACTAGCTTGTCCTGCGTTGCATATAATCAATGTGGTGCCTGTTAATTTATCATCGAATCACAGCCAACTTCGCCAAACGAGTGATGATTTAACAAAAGCGTATTCGCATCAGGGTATATGCAGCAGTTTGGGCCGCCTGGCTCGAAGCAAACTGTGTGAAGACCATTCCTTCCTAAATAAGACCGTAATGAATTTGCCAGAATTGTACAGAATTATGACAGAACATTGAAGATTAGCCTGGCAATACTATAGTGCCTATAAGAACATCCAATAGTCAAACGTATATGAAATACAAATCGCATAGAGAGAAATAGCCCTATAAATACGACATTAACTACAACCTAAAACTTCTTACCTGGGAATATTGAAGACTCATGTTAAAAGGAGCCACCAGCTTTCATATGTTCTCATGTTCTGAGCAAGAAACTTAAACAATATATTTTTTACATGGCACATATTGCACTTTTACTTTCTTCTCCAACACTGTGTTTTTGCATTATTTAAACCAAATTGAACATGTTTCATTATTTATTTGAGACTAAATAGATTTTATTTATGTATTATATTAAGTTAAAATTAAGTGTTCATTCAGTATTGTTGTATTTGCCATTATTACAAAAACATACGTAAAAAATAATATACAAAAATGCCAGATTAATCGCTATCTGCTTTTTTTGGTCTTCCCAATAATCGGTATCGGTATTTGCGTTGACAAATCATAAATCGGTCAACCTCTACTATGTAGGGAATAGGGTGCCATTTGGGATGCTGACCTCTGGAGATTAAAGGAGTGTCTGATTCCCTAACTGCTGCTGCCTGAGCCTGGCTGTTCAGTCATCTCTCTGTTTAAAGCCCTAGAGCCTAGCCATGAAGCCTAGCCATGGAGCCTAGCCCTGGAGCCTAGCCCTGGAGCCTAGCACTGGAGCCTAGCCATGGAGCCTAGCCCTGGAGCCTAGCCCTGGAGCCTAGCACTGGAGCCTAGCCATGGAGCCTAGCCCTGGAGCCTAGCCCTGGAGCCTAGCACTGGAGCCTAGCCATGGAGCCTAGCTCTGGAGCCTAGCCACGAAGCCTATTTTATTTATTTTTTATTTCACCTTTATTTAACCAGGTAGGCTAGTTGAGAACAAGTTCTCATTTACAACTGCGACCTGTCCAAGATAAAGCAAAGCAGTTTGACACATACAACAACACAGAGTTACACATGGAATAAAACAAACATAGAGTCAATAATACAGTAGAAAAATACTATATACAGTGTGTGCATATGATGTAAGAAAAGGGAGGTAACGCAACAAATAGGCCATGGTGGCGAAGTAATTACAATATAGCAATTAAACACTGGAATGGTAGATGTGCAGCCTAGCCCTGGAGCCTCCCGTGAGAGCATGGTGATACAGTCAGAAGTGAGTAGGCATGATAGTAGTGAATGACGTTGGGGTTGTCTCTCAATATCTGAACCTCACTAAAGTACTTGCAGACTACTGTATTGCTCAATTGCTGTATAAAGAATGTATTGATTGTATGTGAGATTCTGTACTGTAAAATGTGCCTGTTGATAAGCTATTCTTCTCAACTAATGAGTTGCCCTGGATCTTGAATCACAAGCTATGAATTAAGTATTGTCTGTCCCACACATGACTATGCAGCTACAGTACTCCCTCTCTCTCACACACACACACGCGCGTCAGTTTAACATAACCATAATATGACGTGAGTGATTGGAAACAAAGCTATGGAGTTACTGTCAAAAATAATGTCTGTTGACAGAAATGGCTGGCTGTCATACTGGGGCTGCTATACCGCAAACGAACAAGCTCGAGACAAATATATCCACTAGCATTACCAGAATAAAAATGTTATGACGACAATGCACGATATAAATTCGCTCTAGTAACAGTCAGCTGTTACAAAGTAATAACCACATAAGTAAGTAATTGGTGTGTTACAATGTGTAACCACCGCGCCTGTGTTGCTTGACGAAGCTGCGTAGCTAGCCTAGCGTTGCTACAGCAGATTTACGATTGCGCGTACACGCACATTGATTGCACACACGGGCTACACTAGAGTGCCTCTTTGCATTTAGCTATTGGTTAGCATAAAGATAATCAACCTACTAAGGCTATGGGGACTCTGCGTTCTAAAATATCATCTCGATGCATCTAGTTATGGGACGACCTTGGCAGCGATGATTCATTGCGTCAGTCCTTTTCAAATGTAGCTAATGTGGCCTACTGCATTCGTGCATGTTGACGTCAGCCAATGTTAACTAGCTAGCTATCAGTATCCGTTTCCATAGCTGCGGTGTTCATACCTTGACCGCTCCGATCCTTGATCCGAAAGGAGCCGGGCGTGGTTACAAATAATCCTCTATGTTTGTCTTGACGGAATGTTGAGACATTGAGTGGAATTCCGCAGAGCGGCGCGTTATGCATGCAACGTTGATTCTGCAGCTGAGGTTTACATACAGACATGTGAATTCAGCAGTGACATAATGAGTTTGATTTAATCGTCCCTTTTCTACTTCTCTCTCCCTGTCACCTCAGCATCTCTCTCTCTCTATCGCTGCAGATCCCAGACGTGACTAACGGTATCAGCCAGCCTGACTGCGCGCTCGTTCACGATCGTATCCCCCTCGCAACATGCTCGCTATGTAAACGCATTCGTGATTTAAAGCGCTAGTGCAAGTGTAATTATGTTTCATGAACATGGCCGCGCCCAATATTCCATAGGAAGTTCCCGGACTTTAGTTACTGTTACTAGGTCTTGCAAACCTCATATTACAATGTCACCTCTTCTATTCTATTCTGGTGTATTTTCATGTCATTGTTTTCATCAATGAAGATCCAGATAAAACAGCGTTGTAGATTTTGGTGCAACATGCCAATATCATGTGTGCTTTGGTATTGTCTCTCTACCACAATTTTAAAGAGTTATTGCATTAACAACCACTATTCACTGAACATTTGCTGACAGCTAAGAAATTTATATTTTTAGGGGTAAATACTTCAAAGGAGCTTGATAAGAATGTTCAAAACTGCTCATATAGTTTTTGGAGCCAATCCCAAACAACTACATCTACCTCAAATTCTTGCCACTTGATTATTGCTGACCTGTTATATGAGCATGTGCTATTTTCTCACAGTGCTTACACCTATCTATTTGTGCATACATTTTCAGAAGTGAAAGACATCCCAAGGATCCCGGATTTCACTAATCGATTACGTATCCATGCACAAGACAGTACAGTATACAACTCTGTTGTATTTCCTTTTAGCTACATCAAAGCATAATTTGAGAGGAGTCGTTTCGTGTGTAACAGTTAGCTCGATCTAGCTATGATCGCCAATGGAAATCAAACGGTCTGAACGCCAACTAGTAGCTAATGTGTAGCTAACGTGGCTAGCCTACCGTGCGTTCATGTTGCTCTCGCCAGTCCTGGCAGTATTCTGTCCAGTAGATTCCCACCGCCCTCTCGTCACTACAGGATGCCCAAGCGCTTCGGAGCGCTAGTTCTTGTCGGACTGGCTCTGGCGTGCTTAGCTTCCTGGGTGCTGGAGAGCTATGACACCCCCAAGGAAGTGTCAGTCTGTCTACACCGAATTGGGCGATAAATGTCTATATTTGTACATGGCCAATCAGTTGACTGGAGTAGATTCTACAATGAGGTAAAGAAACCACAGACCTACAGATATGTGCATTCTTTGTGAATTTCACCTCAAAGCTGAGCAGTCAGTCACTTCACTGCTTAATGCCCCTCCACTGGTATTGAATTACAAACACTATTATCTACAATACAAAATTCATGTCTAGCTTTCTACCAACAGGCAGTTGGTAGAACAGTTCACAAAGGCAGACCAATTCATATTGTTTTCTTTACTAATTGGTCTTCTGACCAATCAGATCAGCTCTGAACAAGATATGATGTGAAAAGATCTAAAGTGATTGGTCAAGACCCCCTCAGGTTGATCTGTGCTGATGTTTCCATCACCCCTGGACCCAAGCGGCCGTTGAACTTATTTGGCATTCTCAACCTGGTAGAGGATGCCCACAACCAGCCCAACACTAGCCTGGTCCCAGATCTGTTTGGCATGACAACAACCATAGAAGTTGGCTGTAAAGATCTGGGACCAGGCTAGCTCAACACATCTGAATAATATTTCTACTCCACTCTAATCTATTCCTACTCCATGTCATTAACTTAAATAAATAAGACAGACATTACGCAGGGGTGGGCAACTCCAGTCCTTGAGGTCCTGATTGATGTCACACTTTTATCTCCTTCCCTAGCAAACAAAGCTGATTAATGAAATTGCATTCTAAACTGAAGATCATGACTGGGTGATTATTGGAGTCAGGTATGTTAGCTGGGGCTGGGGAAAAATTGTGACACCAATCAGGCCCTCGAGGACTGGAGTTGCCCACCCCTGCGTACAGCCTATTTGCATAATAACTACAGCATGTCTTTATATAACTCCATACATGACAGTACCAGATGGATCTGTTGGCATCCTTCAGGACTGAGAGCCACAGCTGGAACCAGTCCATCTGGTTTGGCCACTATACCACTTCAACTGCTATCTCCCCTCCTCCAGGGGTGAAAGGGGTGATGAGGTAGCAATGGTGTGTGTGTGTGTGGTTGTGAGGGGTGATTAGGTAGCAGAAGAATGTTTGTGGGTTAAGTTTCTATTGAGTCAATCTGGTTTCCCTGCTCTCCTGGTTACTGTATCTCTAACGCCAACATCCAATACAGCACAGCATTTCAATTTCATCCCATATGGATATGTTTAGGACAAAGAACAACTTCTAAAAGTTAGAACATGAAACAAGTTACTATCTGGTAACTATGGAAGTGTCATGGTTGTTATAACAACCTTGTCATTTTTGCCTGTGTGTGTGTACAATGTCATCCATTTCATGTGATATGTGTAAGAATATGTCGAAGATAAATACACAATCCCTCAACCCTGTTAATAGGACCTTCTTGGTTTCCTCTTTATAGAAATGAATAAGAGGATATGAGAGGAAGCTTCTATTAGTCAGCATGGTTTCAGCAGATGTCATTCCATTTGGTGCGTTCCAGCACCTGAGACCTCTTCAGGATGTTGTGATAGACCTGCCACTATACCTCATGCTACAGGGAGTCCACCTTGCTCTCCATTTCACATCTGTCAGGTCACCTGTTAGGTGGACAGACATTTTTCATGTTGGCTCCCCTGTCTCTGCAGATGTGTTTGATGACCTTTCCCTATGTTGTACTGTATTCTAAGCCTGGTCTCTCTGGTCAACTCAGGACCATAACCCTGGTCTCTCTGGTCCCCTCAGGACCATAAGCCTAGTGTATCTGGTCCCATTAGGATCATAACCATGGTCTCTCTGGCCCTAGTCAGAGAGATGCCCCAGTCAAAGCGATTCAAGTTACTGTTAACGGAGTGGAGTTGGGTAAAGGCCGGTCGGCTGGGGGCCCCTGTATGTTGTGCCATGTGACCCCTCACGCTACCTCACTGGTGTCATGACGTTGCCCTCTTTGGGTACAGCAAGCCCCATCCCCCTCTCCCTGTCTCCTACACCCAGGCTGCTGTGGTCAGAGAGAGGTCGTCAATTCCTGGAGGAGATTATCTCCTCATGGCCACAGTATAGAGAGAGTGAATTTTCATAGAGAACAAAGGAATTTCTTCCACCTCACAGAACTTGAGGTCCAAACAACATTTATGTTCTGGAGAAGGTATAAAAGATAGGTGAAGAATCCAGCTACGAACTGGTCCGTTTAGTACAATTTTGTGAAACTCATGGGAGACAATACAGTCACATTACCATAATGCTGTTTATATATTAGCCTCAGATATGAGGTTTACATCTAATTGTTGTTTAAGATTAATGAGTGAAGATGATACTGTTTGTAAAATTGTGTAATGTGATTTTGGACTGTTTAATGAAGGAAACTCCAATTCCCTTTGGAGTTTAACTATATCAGAGGACCGCCCATGAGCCCAGTTCAGACCTGGTGTCATGAGACAGCCTTTTTCTGCAACTCCTGAATAAAACCCCCACTTTGAGAATTTCTCAACAGACCATGTTGCTCTCAATTACGAGAGGACTAAGGTTGCAGACCAGCTTACCTCAATAACGAGAGGGCCAAGGTTTGAGACCAGATGGCTGAATCTTTTAACCATCCCACGTGGTTAAACTATTAGACTATTGATTAGACTATCGATACCGACAGAATAAGAACAAGTCTTTGATATTAATTACTAGTCTGCAGCTAGGAATTCGGTATCATTGAACGCGAAGACCGACAACCGCCGAAACATCTATCCATAATGACATGAATGAATGTCACTCTGAACTATCCATTCTAACCACGGAGAGGGCGGACAAACTCTCCAACAGAAACAAAATTTTCAACAGATACCCCGACGACACACTGAGCGTAAATATATTAATTGATTGCAATTGTTCCCGAATGAGTGAACCTTCATGTGCAAAGGATTAACATTTCAATTGTTATAATTATCAACTGTGTGTTGTCTTATCTCAGTTGATCCACACTTCCCTTTTGTACACCAAGCCGCGATGCCGGTTTATCCCACTAGGGAAACTCCATTATTATTTCCGTGTAACTATCTACTGTTTGTTTATGCATTTCTGTGAATTACTTAGTAAATAAATTATTTAAGACAATTGATGTATGGATAACTCATAGTGAAGACTGTGTTCGTGCAGATAACCAACAATTTACGACGTTTGGAATGAGACTAACGTGAGGTAAAGAATAATTCATTAATCAGAAGACTATTGATCAGATATGAAAATATCTGAAAAGTTATATTACTTTGTAATCTGAATATTTTCCTTGGTGCCCCGACTTCCTAGTTAGTTACAGTTACATGATTAATCAGTTTAATCGCGTAATACTAATTACAGAGAATCTTTGATAAAAACTAAAAGTCTTCATTTAATGATAGTAAAGACGCGACACTGAGCTGCACACTGTCACAGTCAAACTGGAGGTAACAATACCAATCCTATTTTACTGTATATAAGACTATAATTATCCCTTTGTTGGTAGCCCTTTCCAGCAGTCAAGTGACCAAATCGCCCTCTAGTGGCCTCAAGGGTGGACTGTTATTAGAATTTTATATAATTAATAAACATATTTTTTTAAACAGCCAAAAATGCTGTGTTTTTCAGTCGTCTGTGATGTATATAAAGTGTATATAAAGTGTAATATCGGTATGCAAACTCAAAAACTAAATCTGACATGGTACATGTTTCTTCTTTTTTTAAGCCCATAACCATGTGTGTGAGGTTATACTTTTGTTTCAAAGTAGATTTGTTTAAAACTACCAAGAAACACTCTGTGTGACCCTGATTTAGCACACTATAGAAATTATTTACTGAGATCTTTGGAATACTAGTTCTGTCGGTGTTCAGGTGATAATATGCAGCCTCTTATTTTGTGTGTGTGTGCGTGCGTGCATGTGCGTGTGTGTGCACCTGTGTGTGCACCTGTGTGCATGTTCACCTGTGTGTGTGTCAGGACGTGGCAGGGTGGTCGGCGGCTCGAGAACAGCTCTTCACTCTGCAAGAGGACCTGTCCCCCAGCTTTGGTTTCTTCTAGTCCTGTATCCTGCTCACTGACCACTACTTCCTGGTAAGAACACAAGGAAGAATACTTGATTTTCCAGTCAGACTTGCTGACCTTCCAGTTGTTGACCCGCTTTCCTAATCAATCAATCAAATGTATTTACATCAGCAGATGTCCCAAAGTGCTATACAGAAACCAAGCCTAAAACCCCAAACAGCAAGCAATGCAGATGTAGAAGCACGGTGGCTAGAAAAAAAACCCTAGAAAGGCATGAACCTAGGAAGAAACCTAGAGAGTGTCATGACGTTGGCCTGGGGGATAGGTTTATGACAGTCATAAATACCTCTTCCCTCCTTTTTCCTCTCTCTACCCTACTGAGGTTACATTTGCAAAACCCTTGGTTAACATAGAGATTCTGGGAACGTCAGAAGGTGAGGGGAAATTAACTATATTCTGGTAATCCGACCAATGGAACATATGCTTAATGAATATGATGTCAGTTCGGTTGTCATCTGAGACATTCTCATCAATGATAAGATGACATAAACTCTACAGTGGAAAGTCTACACATCAGAGTTATCGGATTCACACGGAATTGTTGTTCAATATAAATGTTTGAATATGAAATTATTTGTGATGGGATGAAATGTGATTTTAGCTTCTAAAATGTGAGATGTGGGTTTTCATAAGATAGGGCTGCTCACTCAGTGGCCCACCCACGTGAAGAGACAGAGGTTGTAAACTATGAAACACACCCCTTTTCTCCCTTCCTATATAAGCCATGACCACAATAGAACTTCCTTTATGATGTGATTTGTAATCAAGTTATGATTTAATTATGTGTATGTGTAATTCTGTGTGATTAGTTAGGTATTTAGTAAATAAATAATTAAACCCAATTTTGTATTGCTGATTCAAATTGTTAGCCAGGGTTCGTACAGAATGTACAACTTTCAGATGAGATGGAATTAAGGTGACGGTTGATATTGACTGCTATTGATGTAAAATACTGTATTACTAGGTCTTTAAGAGTTTATTCAGAAGATAACAGCTCTATAAATATTATATCGTGGTGCCTGACTCTCTAGTTACTGTAATTACATTTACATGATTAGCTCAATCAGGTGAAATTAATTACGGAGAAATTATTTTATAGAATAGCATGTCATATCACTTAATCTGGCATAGCCAAAGACACGACAAGAGGAACCAGGCTCTGAGGGGTGGCCAGTCCCCTTCTGGCTGTGCCGGGTGGAGATTCTAACAGTACATGGCCATTAAGGCCAGATAGTTCTCCAAGATGTTCAAACGTTCATAGATGACCAGCAGGGTCAAATAATAATCACAGTGGTTGTAGAGGGTGCAACCGGTCAGTACATGAGGAGTAAATGTCACTTGGCTTTTCATAGCCAGGCATTCAGAGGTCGAAATAGCAGGTGCGGTAGAGAGAGAGAGTTGAAAACAGCAGGTCTGGGACAAGGTGGCACGTCCGGTGAACAGATCAGGGTTCCATAGCTGCAAGGCAGAACAGTTGAAACTGGAGCAGCAGCATGACACCAAGGAGTCATCAGGCCAGGTAGTCCTGAGGCATGGTCGTAGGTCTCATACCATGAGGTCCTCTAACATTAACCCACCATGTCTTTACCAGGACTGACTAGCTGTGCTCCGGGGGTTTTAAACTCATATACTGTAACAGTACCATTTGTACTGTCTGTCTACAGGCCCGGGTAGCCTTTCGGGTAGTGATGCTACTGAATATTGAAGTGCTGGTGGCGTCCAGTTTCATGCCTGTGCCCTCTGTCAGAGGTGAGATCTGCCAGACACTCCTGTCACATAAACCTTGATAATATCAAGCTGGTTGTTACCTGTGTGAAAAGGATTGTTCTCAACCATCCTATACAGTGAAAATGTCAACTCTAGGGATTTTACATCTAATAGTATTCTACATAACCTCATGTTTATAAATACATGTATTGTCTGTTATAGGCAATTTGTTGTCGATGACATTACTTTTTTCTACTTGTTGTTTTTAGCCAATAGTTTTGAAAGTAGAGCTCACGAGCCAAAATCGGTCCCAAAAAATGGTGTACAATGTCATCCATTTCATGTGATATGTGTAAGAATATGTCTAAGATAAATACACAACGCAGAGACAGAGTATGAGTGGTCAAGAGGACAAGAACTAACGATCAATGGAAAGTGTTTTTTCTGTAATAGGGAATTATTGATCAATGGTTCAGAGACGTGAGGAATATGTCTTCTGAAATAGGATACTTGTTATTTGACCATTGGCTAGTTTTATTGCAAGGAATTCTAATTGGTCAACCACAGGCTAGGGCTGGGTTATAAAACTACATGCTGTCCCTTTGTTCTGTGAAGAGAACCACTGGAGAGAATCGCTGGAGAGAATCACTGAGGACAGGGGAGAATGACCATCTACTTCCAAGCATGATTTGTCCTATTTGAATAAACCTACCCCCCTCCCGATTTGCCTTGGGGTTTGTGTTATTGAAGAATAACATCACCTACTAACATACAGTTGAAGTCGGAAGTTTACATACACCTTAGCCAAATACATTAAACTCAATTTCCCTGTCTTGGGTCAGTTAGGATCGCCACTTTAGGAACGCCACTTCAGTTAGGTCTTGGCTGATTTCTTTTGATTTTCCCATGATGTCAAGCAAAGAGGCACTAAGTTTGAAGGTAGGCCTTGAAATACATCCAGGTTCACCTCCAATTGACTCAAAGGATGTCAATCAGCCTATCAGAAGCTTCTAAAGCCATGACATCATTTTCTGGAAATTTCCAAGCTGTTTAAAGGCACAGTCAACTTAGTGTATGTAAACTTCTGACCCACTGGAATTGTGATACAGTGAATAATAAGTGAAATAATCTGTCTGTAAACAATTGTTGGAAAAATGACTTGTGTCATGCACAAAGTAGATGTCCTAACCGACTTGCCAAAACTATAGTTTGTTAACAAGAAATTTGTGGAGTGGTTGAAAAACAAGTTTTCATGACTCCAACCTAAGTGTATGTAAACTTCCAACTTCAACTGTATGTTACATCTTTTATATTTTGCAATTCATACAATCCCAGCTGGCACATAACAGATACAGGTGTGCCACGCTTGTAGCGTCATATCCAAGAGGCTGTAATCGCTGCCAAAGGTGCTTCAACTAAGTACTGAGTAAAGGGTCTGAACACTTACGTAAATGTGATATTTCAGTTTTTTATATATAAATTAGCAAAACCTGTTTTTGCTGTGTCATTATGGGGTATTGTGTGTAGATTGATGAGAAAAAAAAACTGTTTAATCAATTTTAGAATAAGGCTGTAACTTAACAAAATGTGGAAAAAGTCAAGGGGTCTGAATACTTTCCGAATGCACTGTACATACCCGTGTAGGCTGCTGGGGGAAGGACGACTCATAATAATGGATGTTATGGAGTGTTAGGAATGGTACCATTCCATTCGGGCCATTATTATGAGACGTCCTCCCCTTAGAAGCCTCCTCTCCCCCGATTGCTCAGTTTGGCCGGGTGACCATCTCTATTTGTATTTGTATTTATTATGGATCCCCATTAGCTGCTGCCTTTTATACCGAGGTCTTTAGTTCAGGTTTCAGCGTTCGACAGGTTTCAGTTTCTATGAATAGTCTTGGTGGTTCCAAACTTCTTCCATTTAAGAATGAGGGTGGCCACTGTGTTCTTGGGGACCTTCAATGCTGCAGACATTTTTTGGTACCCTTCCCCGGAGCTGTGCCTCGACACAATCGTGTCATGGAGCTCTACGGACAATTCCTTCGACCTCATGGCTTGGTTTTTGCTCTGACATGCACTGTGGGACCTTATATATAGACGTGTGTGCCTTTCCAAATCATTTCCAACCAATTGAATAGACCACAGGTGGACTCCAATGAAGTTGTAGAAACATGTCAAGGACGATCAATGGAAACAGGATGCACCTGAGCTCAATTTCCAGTCTCATAGCAAAGGGTCTGAATACTTATGTAAAAAAGGTATTTCAGTTTTTTTCTCATTATGGGGTATTGTGCATAGATTGATGAGGAAACCGTTTTATTTTGTTTGTGTGTGTGTGTTGTGTGTTGTGTGTTGTGTGTGTTCTGTGTGTGTGTGTGTGTGTGTGTGTGTGTGTGTGTGTGTGTGTGTGTGTGTGTGTGTGTGTGTGTTCTGTGTGTGTGTGTGTGTGTGTGTGTTCTGTGTGTGTGTGTGTGTGTGTGTTCTGTGTGTGTGTGTGTGTGTGTGTTCTGTGTGTGTGTGTGTGTGTGTGTGTGTGTGTGTGTGTGTGTGTGTGTGTGTGTGTGTGTGTGTGTGTGTGTGTGTGTGTGTGTGTGTGTGTGTGTGTGTGTGTGTGTGTGTGTGGTAGCCTAGTGGTTAAGAGAATTGTGCCAGTAACCAAAAGGTTGCTGGTTCAAATCCCGAGCTGACTGGGTGAAAAGTCTGTTGATGTGCCCTTGAGCAAGACACTTAGCCCTAATTGCTCGGGATAAGAGTGTGTGTGTGTTGGTAGCGTCTAGTGAGTGTGCATGGAGTCAATGCAAAACAATTAAGATACATAATAAAGGGAGTTAATGTAAATTGTCTGGGTAGACATTTAATTAACTGTTCAGCAGTATAATGGATTGGGGGTAGAAGCTGTTCAGCAGTCTTATGGCTTGGGGGTAGAAGCTGTTCAGCATTCTTATGGCTTGGGGGTAGAAGCTGTTCAGCAGTCTTATGGCTTGGGGGCAGAAGCTGTTCAGCAGTCTTATGGCTTAGGGATAGAAGCTGTTCAGGAGCCTTTTGGTCACAGCCTTGACGCTCCGTTACTGCTTGCCGTGTGGTAGCAGAGAGAACAGTCTATAACTTGGATGGCTGGAGTCTTTGACCATTTTTAGGGCCTTCCTTTGAGCCAAATATATTGATAAAAGTCACCTTGTCCGAGAGATATTTACATGGTTATCAAAACGTCATGCCAGGGTAAACCTACACGAAACACAGCCCTTATTTTAAGTGTTTCTAAAATCCCCTATGGGAAAAATGAATGGTGGGAAAACGATTGGAACCGTTTCCCTATTTGACCGCTAGGGTTTATGTGTATTATGACACCTCCACTATATACAGCTCGTTGAGTGTGGTCTTATGCAGCATTCCAAATAACTGGGAACTCGGAAATCACCGACTTCAGTGCTTCAAAACAACTGCAGCTCCAACTGGGAAAATCGTTTTGAACGGGCATCATTCTAGAGCTCTGACTTTCCGACCTAAAGATCACTGACGTCATGATATGATCTCATATTTTTCCGAGTTCACAGTTGTTCTGAACGCGGCATTTGTGCCATCATCGGTTTGTGGTCGTAAATAGACAGCTACGAAATATACAGATGAAAAATATATTGGTAAATAGTATGGTCACAGCTTATCATGGGGTATTCAACTCAGTCAGAACCTCGACACTTTCTTAATTGTAGAGATCGCGCAACAACTGTTGTCAATAAGGAGACACACCACCACTCCTGATCTTACCGGACTCTGCCAGTAACCAAAAGGTTGCTGGTTCAAATCCCGAGCTGACTAGGTGAAAAGTCTGTTGATGTGCCCTTGAGCAAGACACTTAGCCCTAATTGCTCGGGATAAGAGTGTGTGTGTGTGTGTTGGTAGCGTCTAGTGAGTGTGCATGGAGTCAATGCAAAACAATTAAGATACATAATAAAGGGAGTTAATGTAAATTGTCTGGGTAGACATTTAATTAACTGTTCAGCAGTATTATGGATTGGGGGTAGAAGCTGTTCAGCAGTCTTATGGCTTGGGGGTAGAAGCTGTTCAGCATTCTTATGGCTTGGGGGTAGAAGCTGTTCAGCAGTCTTATGGCTTGGGGGCAGAAGCTGTTCAGAAGTCTTATGGCTTAGGGATAGAAGCTGTTCAGGAGCCTTTTGGTCACAGCCTTGCCGCTCCGTTACTGCTTGCCGTGTGGTAGCAGAGAGAACAGTCTATAACTTGGATGGCTGGTGTCTTTGACCATTTTTAGGGCCTTCCTTTGAGCCAGATATATTGATAAAAGTCACCTTGTCCGAGAGATATTTACATGGTTATCAAAACGTCATGCCAGGGTAAACCTACACGAAACACAGCCCTTATTTTAAGTGTTTCTAAAATCCCCTATGGGAAAAATGAATGGTGGGAAAACGATTGGAACCGTTTCCCTATTTGACCGCTAGGGTTTATGTGTATTATGACACCTCCACTATATACAGCTCGTTGAGTGTGGTCTTATGCAGCATTCCAAATAACTGGGAACTCGGAAATCACCGACTTCAGTGCTTCAAAACAACTGCAGCTCCAACTGGGAAAATCGTTTTGAACGGGCATCATTCTAGAGCTCTGACTTTCCGACCTAAAGATCACTGACGTCATGATATGATCTCGTATTTTTCCGAGTTCACAGTTGTTCTGAACGGGGCATTAGTGCCATCATCGGTTTGTGGTCGTAAATAGACAGCTACGAAATATACAGATGAAAAATATATTGGTAAATAGTATGGTCACAGCTTATCATGGGGTATTCAACTCAGTCAGAACCTCGACACTTTCTTAATTGTAGAGATCGCGCAACAACTGTTGTCAATAAGGAGACACACCACCACTCCTGATCTTACCGGACTCTGCAGTTCTGTCCTGCCGATGCATAGAAAAAACACCTAGGTTTATATTATCCATGTCCTTGTTCAGCCATGTCTCCGAGAAGCATAGTATCTTAACCTGCTACGTTAGTTATCCTAACCTGCGTTAATGATCCTGTGTCAACAAACCAATCGTGGCGACAACGAGGGGGCTTGGTTTCCCTGGAGTTTTCCTGAACACGGGTCACAGCCAGACCAAACGTTTTTGCTCATTGTTCTATCTGTGGTCAGACCTTATTGCATTGGCTTGGGAGAAGGCTACCAATACCAGGTCGGAAGATTAGCAGTACTCTTTGCACATGCAGAATCTTCTCTCGTCAAAATAGCTGAAGTAAACGTTGTTTTCATTCTCGTGTTTATGCTGCGATTGGATGGATTGGAGGTGGTGGTTGACACTTTGTTGTCCTCTCCTCTTTGTGATTAAGCAAATGCGCCACCTATAGTAGGGAGTAGGCTAGAGTATTTTTGTATGCTACGTATTAAAAATGGCATGTGCCCTCACCCAATATGATATCTGTATACTCTGTATGGCTCTCATAAATGTTAACTCTGTCGAGTGTCGCAATACTTCTACAACAATGAATTAAGAGACGTGACTAGTTAAGTTTCATTGCAACAACTCATAATAAAGCATACGCTACACATTCACAATCGCCATGCAATGATTTAAGCCGCAAGAGTAGGAACTAGGAAGTGACGCTCCGAAAAGCAGAAAAAAAGTTTTCTGTTTCAGAAGAGACTGAGAGAAAATGCCGAGCAGAACATTGTAGCCTACCGGCTATAAGCTACAAGGTAGGCTAAAGTAGAAATAGTATTTATTCGTGTGTAATAATGTCAAAACTTGTCAATGTTAACGTGACAACTTGTCAATGTATATAAACTTCTCTACGGTGAAAGAAAGGTATCAATATAGGATTCAGGATATGGGTCCGATATGCATAATTAATTGTCCCCTCCCTGTAGCATATTTCATCTAGAATGGCTGCATTTAAAAACACATATCAATTCATCTCCATGGAAACCCTGCATATTGATCTAGAACTTCTGTGCAGTAGTATAGTTTAGACTAGAGGCAGAATCGCGTCGTTCGATAGCTCGGATGCCAAGGGTGGAGGCAGACATACAATTGCTGCACGATAGCCTATCTCCGGTGCAACCCCCCTGGTCTCTGCAGTGGGGGGGGGGGGGGGGGGTTCCACGTCACGATCGAAAGTTACATTGTGTATCCCGGGTACAATAGATCACGAGTCGCGTTTATCAATCGGTATACAATAAAATTATTTGGAATGCAACAGTTGCAGGCCTTCTGCTAACTCGTCTTCCTGGTCTATTGCAGGCTATCATCAATTGTATGATGAAAGAAAGTGGAAATTTGCCCTGCACGTGTCCTGCACAGGTCCTGCTTTGGAGAGTGGAGTGGATTTTTTTGATTATAGACTGTAGTTTTAGTTATATTAACCGTCCATTACCAGTTTAATGCCAGTTGCTGTGACAGACAATTATAACTAAGTCAATGGATTCATATCTTATTTGGATAGGCTAATGGATATGACCTGTGCCAAACACTTTCTCTTTAGAAGGTAGATTGTAAATGTCATTTAGGCCTTTCTCCCAATGGAAGAGTAAAAGAGTACATATTATATGGACATCACCTAGATACAAAACTACAGGCCTATTAAAACACACATATACACACACACACACACACAATCTCACATCTCACTCAGTCTCGCAGAGCTTGGTTGGCATATTCCTTATGCAGTGAATAGCATGTGTGGTTATTTTAAGGTACAGCAGAGAGTATAGCCTGACACAGTGGGGCTGGCAGTATCTCCTTTCTGCCAGCAGACACATGCTATTTGCTTTGCAACTCACTGACTATAAATTGCTCTGGATAACAGTGTCTGCTGCTAAATGACCAACATGTAAATGCAATGTTCGAGACAGTATAATAATATTGTAATACTGTTGTAATAGTGCCATGAAGAGCAATTCTATTGCGGAACAGCGTAGAGAGAGGTCTATTTGTCTATCTTAAAGGTCCAATGCAGCTGTTTTTATCTCAATATCAAATCATTTCTGGGTAAAAAATTAAGTCACTTACTGTGATTGTTTTCAATTAAAATGTTCAAAAATAAACAAAAATACTTCTTAGCAAAGGGCAATTTCTCAAGCAATCATTTTGCTAGGACTGTCTGGGAGGGAACTGAGTGGGGAGGGGAAAAACTGAAAATGTGCTGTTATTGGCAGAGAGGTTTGGAACAATCATTCTAATTGGTCTATTGAAATTTCAGGTGGCCTTTTCAAACAGCTCTTACACTAAAGGGCATTTTCATCAATTTGACAATTTCACTGCATCATTCCAAACTCATAGTGTGGACATATAGATAACACAGGGAAATCAGGTTTTTGACTCCACTGGACCTTTAAAACTATGCAAGGGCCTCTGACATTTGTAATACTAAAACTACACCAGCTTCAAACAGATGAAAATACTATACTTTTGGTTATGGAAAATAGATTTCATGGTGGTTTACATGTTACAAAAGATACTCAACACAATGGCTGCTTGTTTTGTCACAAAATGAAATTAGGCGAACTATTTGCATTTTAGCAACCAGGAAATGGCACCGCGGTTTCTGCATCAGTGACCCATTGATTTTCGGTATTTCACCGCATGGATCTGAGAGGTACTTTGGACGCGTAAATTACATCGCCCCTCATGCAAGAGGAAAACCATATATGGTCGTGGAAGTAGGTGTGGCGAGCAGACTGGAGAGGATCACAAGGATGAGCCGAAAGAATGTGTTGTTCGATTGAGAGCGTTCTACAGCGGGAGAAACAAGGCCACATAGGACAGCGGATGTGTTGTGTACATGTAGGCTATTTGTGCAATAGTAACGCAATAATGTGCAACACTTATTGTGCGACATTTGTCCATATTCCTGCAGATCGTTGCTCCATTTTGGACTGGATAGCACGTTTGTTTTAATGACATCGATCTACCTCATTCTTTGATTTGAAAAATAATAGTGAGGTCAGCATAGAATGACTCAACGCTAGAGATGCATGCAGTCATATCTCCGTTCGATTGCACACTGTGGGGCGCGTGGACCCGGGGACAGTTGCTGCACTGGTGGTCACCGCAGAAACATGGCAAGCACAGTGAGTTCTCGGATAGGAACTGGGATTTGTATATCTGGGCTTGTTGATCAGAATATGAGAAGCATGCAAGTGAATGGTTGTTGTAAACAAAGTTCACCATAACATTAAATAGGCCTTCATGCATATTAAACCTAATGATCAGCGGTTTAGACATCTCTGTGTGTGTTTATTGGTTAATATGGAGTGTTTCTTTAGAAAGGGAAGATATTGCCGTTCATATGACGTCAATATGGTTAATAGCCTACATGTTGAGCAGTCCTAGATCCGCTGCGCGTGGTCTATATCCTATCTTTCTTTTATGTTGGAGCTCGTGCTGGTATAGCCTATATAGGTTACATTGTTGCTTCACTTTGTTGCAACGTGCCACGGAATTAGTGACTGGATAATCCGTGTTCTGCAACAAAGGACTGCCTTCTCGTAAATAGCGCTGAGCTGGCTGGCGGTGGGGACGCGGTGCAGAGGTGGGGGGTCCAGCAAGGGTTGTTCTGATGTAGGACGCAACATGTTTTTTCTTTTCCTTTTTTTGATGTCTGTGGGCAATTCTTCTCACTCCCCCATGTCAAATACAACGACTGTGCGTTCGCTTTCACCGCGGTGCGTATTCGCTGTTTAAATTAAGAAACACTCCGGGATTAGGTAATTACGTCGAGGGTCAAACCTAGGCTATATATTAACGGCGTTACATTGGTTAAAACCTACCGGGGGTATTTACTGTGTCATTATCCTTCTAGCCTACACTCGATAGCCTACAGAAAGGTTAAGTGGACATCGTGTTACTGTTGACATGTTTCATATTGTATAAACCCTTCTTGAAAAACAACACTGCAAAACACACTCCATATGATTTCTGTTGTTCAGCAAAGGCAATGCATCTTGCACGTTCTTGACATAGGGTGCTCACACTTCTCTCCAATTCCCTGAAATTGATCATAGGTATTTCTTCATAAACACGGTGATGCATCCACATTGTTTTCTATAGCCTATATTGGAACAGCATCTACATCAATGTTCCTAATTAAGAACATGCTATAATATAACACGGTATAATTATCCTCGCCAGTGCACCAGGGTGTCAGGTCCTCACCGTGGTGCTGAGTGATTAGTGCTTTTTGAAGTCGTTTCCGTTTAATAATTAAAAATGAATCACTATTTAAGTAGTTCTTCAAAATGAATAAGCATACTTTTATGACTGCTGAATAACAACTATCAATCACTTACATAATGTATTTTCACTTAGAGATACCTCGTGAAGCAACTTCTCTCTATCCCTCTCATGCATTTTTCTGCCTGTTTCTTTTTAGCCTGCAACGTAAAACAGACGAGAGGGATAAGTAGGTGCGCAATGGATTAGGGTCATTGTAGTAAATTACCATGTTCTCTGTGCTAAACTATTTAGAATAATGAGTTGTTGTAAACTACAACTCCCTACTACATTGCACAGTTCAGGCTCGTTCTGATTTATCTCTAGAGAAAAAATGCAATGTGCGCATTGAACTCACAGGGGGAAAAAACAATTGAATGAACTGATGTCACTCAGTTAGTTGTTTAAAAACATAACATACATTTCGGCTAATCACTCAGCACTACCTTACTGTGAAGTGTGGTCGGTCAGACAGTCAAGTTACAATGTTGCCCCAGTGCAGGATATGAACTGATGCAGCTGTCTATTTGAAAGTTGCTACATCCATTTTTGAACTTAGGCCTATATATATTTAATTTCTAACTATTTATTCTGGAAAAATATGACTTATAAATGCCTCATGAGCTTAGTTCAACTGTCCTACCTCATCAGCCCAAAATATTATATATTTTGAAACATTAAATCAAATGTATTTATAAAGCCCTTTTTACATCCGCTGATGTCACAAAGTGCTATACAGAAACCCGGCCTAAAAACCCCAAACAGCAAGCAATGCAGATGTAGAAGAACGGTGGCTATGAAAAACTCCCTAGGAAGGCAGGAACCTTGTAAGAAATCTGAGGGGTGGCCAGTCCTCTTCTGGCTGTGCCGGGTGGAGATTATAACAGTACGTGGCCAAGATGAGGTTGTAGAGGGTCCAACAGGTCAGCAC
Organism: Oncorhynchus mykiss; assembly: GCF_013265735.2. Lineage (NCBI taxonomy): Eukaryota > Metazoa > Chordata > Actinopteri > Salmoniformes > Salmonidae > Oncorhynchus > Oncorhynchus mykiss. The sequence continues at coordinate 35,017,313 of NC_048589.1, forward strand.
CTCAGGAATAAATGTCAGTTGACGTTTCATTGCCGATCATTCAGAGTTAGAGACAGCAAGTGCGGTAGAAGGTAGCACGTCCGGTGAACAGGTCAGGGTTCCATAGCCGTAGGCAGAACAGTTGAAACTGGAGCAGCAGCACAACCAGGTGGACTGGGGACAGCAAGGAGTCATTAGGCCAGGTAGTCTTGAGGCATGGTCCTAGGACTCAGGTCCTCCTAGAGAAAGAGAGAGAATTAGAGAGAGCATACTGAAATTCACAAAGGACACCGGATAAGACAGGATAAATACTCCAGATATAACACACTGATCCTATCCCCCCGACGCAAACTATTGCAGCATAAATACTGGAGGCTGAGACACGAGGGGTCGGGAGACACTGGCCCAGTTCGATGATACCCCCCGACAGGGCTAACCAGGCAGGATATAACCCCACCCACTTTGCCAAAGCACAGCCCGCACACCACTAGAGGGATATTTTCAAACCACCAACTTACTACCCTGAGACAAGGCCGTGTATAGCCCATGAAGATCTCCCCCACGGCACAAACCCGAGGGGGCGCTAACCCAGACAGGAAGATCAAGTCAGTGACTCAGCCAACTCAAGTGACGCACCCCTCCTAGGGACGGCATGGAAGACACCAGTAAGCCAGTGACTCAGCCCTGTAATAGGGTTAGAGGCAGAGAATCCCAGAGGAGAGAGGGGAACCGGCCAGGCAGAGACAGCAAGGGCGGTTTGTCGCTCCAGTGCCTTTCTGTTCACCGTCACACCCCTGGGCCAGACTTCACTCAATCATAGGACCTACTGAAGAGATTAATCTTCAATAAAGACTTAAAGGTTGAGACTGAGTCTCCGTCTCTCACATGGGTAGGCAGACCATTCCATAAAAATGTAGCTCTATAGGAGAAGTCCCTGCCTCCAGCTGTTTGCTTAGAAAGTCTAGGGACAATAAGGTGTCCTGCATCTTGTGACTGTAGCATACATGTAGGTATGTACGGCAGGACCAAATCGGAACGATAGGTAGGAGCAAGCCCGTGTAAATGCTATGTAGGTTAGCAGTAAAACCTTGAAATCAGCCCTAGCCTTAACAGGAAGCCAGAATAGAGAGGCTTGCACAGGAGTAATATGATCAAATTTTTTGATTCTAGTAAAGATTCTAGCAGCCGTGTTTAGCACTAACTGAAGTTTATTTAGTGCTTTATCTGGGTAGCCGGAAAGTAGAGCATTGCAATAGTCTTAAGTGGCAAAAGTATGGATACATTTTTCTGCATCATTTTTGGACAGAAAGTTTCAGATTTTTGCAATGTTACGTAGATGGAAAAAGCTGTCCTTGAAACAGTCTTGATATCTTCGCCAAAAGAGAGATCTGGGTCCAGAGTAACGCCGAGGTCCTTCAAAGTTTTATTTGAGACGACTGTACAACCATCAAGATTCTCTCTTTGTTTTTTGGGACCTGGAACTGGCATCTCTGTTTTGTCAGAGTTTAAAAGTTTTAATAATTGCCGCCATCCACTTTCTTACGTCTGAAACACAGGCTTCCAGGGAGGGCAATTTTGGGGCTTCACCAGCTGTGTATCGTCCGCATAGCAGTGAAAGTTAACATTTATGTTTCTGAATGACATCACCAAGAGGATAAGTGAAAACAATAGTGGTCCTAAAAGGGATCCTTGAGGAACACCGACATTTACAGTTGATTTGTCAGAGGACAAACGATCCACAGAGACAAACTGATGTCTTTCCGACAGATAAGATCTAAACCAGGCCAGAACTTGTCCGTGTAGACCAATTTGGGTTTCCAATCTCTCCAGAAGAATGTGGTATAAAAAGCAGCACTAAGGTCTAGGAGCACGAGGACAGATGCAGAGCCTTGGTCTGCGCCATTAAAAGGTAATTTACCACCTTCACAAGTGCAGTCTCAGTGCTATGATGGGGTCTAAAACCAGACTGAAGCGTTTCGTATACATTGTTTGTCTTCAGGAAGGCAGTAAGTTGCTGCGCAACAGCTTTTTTCTAAACATTTTAAGAAGAATGTGAGATTCGATATAGGCCGATAGTTTTTATATTTTCTGGGTCAAGGTTGGGCTTTTTCAAGAGAGGCTTTATTACTGCCACTTTTAGTGAGTTTGGTACACATCCGGTGGATAGAGAGCCGTTTATCATGTTCAACATAGGAGAGCCAAGCACAAGAAGCAGCTCTTTCAGTAGTTGGACTAGGGTCCAGTATGCAGCTTGAAGATTTAGAGGCCATGACTATTTTCTTCAATGTGTCAAGAGATATAGTATTTAAAAACTTGAGTGTCTCCCTCCCGAATACAATGTTTCTAAATAAAGTAAATGTAAACAGACTGTAAATGTAAATAGCCTCAAAACATGGTTAAAATGATAATTTTGATATCGTGGATGGTCTGTCCTTGCATCCATAGCTCTGTCTATGAATTTGAGAGTGGTTAGATTTCTCCAGGCCCATCTTTTGGCTTTTTACCTAAACAAAATTGTTATTGTTTCAATTTTGGACTCTAGCTTTACGGCGTGTGTGTGTGTTTACTCGATGGTTGCTGCCTAGGCCATACAGTTCATTTGGAGATTGTAGTGCATGCTATCAGTGCCAGCTGTAAAATATTTAAATTGCAATTCAATTGCGGAAGGGTTCTGTATCTCTGTGTATCCAGATTGTGATTATCATAACGTGTTGTCATGGCAAAGGAAGTGATGCCCAGACAGATTTGGACTACAATAAATGTGCCTTTTTTATGTTATTATAAAGGTCATTGTGATTCATGTTTGTCCACTCATTGTCCCGTCTCTTGCCTTTTCCTATTGAACATGCAGGAACAGGGTCAAGGGGTGACATGTTCCCCTTTTGAGGAAGCAGGAACAGGGTCAAGGGGTGACATGTTCCCCTTTTGAGGAAGCAGGAACAGGGTCAAGGGGTGACATGTTCCCCTTTTGAGGAAGCAGGAACAAGGTCAAGGGGTGACATGTTCCCCTTTTGAGGAAGCAGGAACAGGGTCAAGGGGTGACATGTTCCCCTTTTGAGGAAGCAGGAACAGGGTCAAGGGGTGACATGTTCCCCTTTTGAGGAAGCAGGAACAAGGTCAAGGGGTGACATGTTCCCCTTTTGAGGAAGCAGGAACAGGGTCAAGGGGTGACATGTTCCCCTTTTGAGGAAGCAGGAACAGGGTCAAGGGGTGACATGTTCCCCTTTTGAGGAAGCAGGAACAGGGTCAAGGGGTGACAGGTTCCCCTTTTGAGGAAGCAGGAACAGGGTCAAGGGGTGACATGTTCCCCTTTTGAGGAAGCAGGAACAGGGTCAAGGGGTGACATGTTCCCCTTTTGAGGAAGCAGGAACAGGGTCAAGGGGTGACATGTTCCCCTTTTGAGGAAGCAGGAACAAGGTCAACGGGTGACAGGTTCCCCTTTTGAGGAAGCAGGAACAGGGTCAAGGGGTGACAGGTTCCCCTTTTGAGGAAGCAGGAACAGGGTTAAGGGGTGACAGGTTCCCACTTTGAGGAAGCAGGAACAAGTCAACGGGTGACAGGTTCCCCTTTTGAGGAAGCAGGAACAAGGTCAAGGGGTGACAGGTTCCCCTTTTGAGGAAGCAGGAACAAGGTCAAGGGGTGACAGGTTCCCCTTTTGAAGAAGCAGGAACAAGGTCAAGGGGTGACTGCCCAGACAGACTACCCAGACAGACAAGTCAACCAATCAATAAAGTGTATTTATAAAGCCCTTGTTACAGCAAGTCAAGTACATTCAAGAGGAAGCTTTAATATGACAGTAGAAATGAGAAAATGGGCCTCAGCGGTGAATATTGGTAAAATCACACTTATTCTCACACTGTGTGGTGTGTGTAATAATAAAACATGGGTGCTTATATTTGCCTTATTTCACACATGTACAAGTGTGTATTAATATGCATGTGTGAATTGGAAATGTGTGTTTTTTTGCGTATCCCAACTCTCCCTGAGACACCCTCGGAGAGTGGGGTCTCGGCCAGGGTCTGTGTGTATATGTGTGTGCGTTTGTGTGTCTGTGTGTGTGATGGCTGTAGTGCATCCTGCTGTGTCACTCTCAGAACCTAATGTAAAGTGATGGTGGCTTGAAGCGGTCATTTGACTGTTGCAACCACTTAGTTACCATGTGATCAGCAGGTATTTAACCTTTATAACAACATGTCTTCTGCAAGGGAGTCCAGCTTCAGTGTGTGTGTGTGTGTGGGACTGTGTGTGTAACTGGGCAACTAGGTGTGTGGCTGTGTGTGTGTGTAACTGGGCGACTAGGTGCGTGTGTGTGTGTAACTATGTGTGTGTGTGACTGTGTGTGTGTGGGACTGTGTGTGTGTGACTGTGTGTGTGACTATGTGTGTGTGCTAGGCTGTGTCATTACTAGCTCAGCTCACATGACAGAGGTAAGGACACACTGCATGCATGGAGCCAGGCAGGCACACTTTCAACACACACACACACTTTCATTCCTATCTGTCTTTCTTTCCCACCCAACCCGTTACCTTTCACTGGTACTGCATTGTGTTGGAAAGGGTTTTTACATGGCAGCAGGCAGCTTTAACAATAGGTCCATTAGGAACCCTATGGGGACCTCTCTGGACTGTCCTGTAACTTGACCCCTCTGGTCTCTTCACAGGGTGTCTCCCATGAATGAACGAGGCCAGTGGACATCCAGACATCTCTATCAGCACCGGCAACCTCTCAGTACAGCAGGAAGAGGAGTTCAAGGGGAGAAGGAGAAGATTGGGTTTTGTCTACGTCCAATCCAACTCCTTGGTTTTTGGTTGCATATGTGGTTTGGTGATTTTCGTTAAAATATGCAACCCCCTCTCCTAGGGTGTGTGCTGTGAACTTTCTATTCCCTTTATCTTCAGATAAGGCCAGTGGAAGAGGGCCACTTTGGGACATACGTTGATTGGTGGTCTGTGTGGTTGGGGGACTGTTATGCACCTAGTACCCCATAGTCCCCCTACCTCGCCCCGTTATTCATGCCAGCCATGAGTTTACCCAACAGTAAGAGAACAGGCAAGCGCATCTCTTTTTTTAACGACCAAGGAGTGGCGATGAAGGAGACGTCTTCTCAACAGAATCCAGAAGGTTCTTGCTACGGCCTTGGTGCCCCAGCCTCAGATCCTGGTCCTGGCCAGAGTAAGGCTGCAGGCACCGTCACCTCCACAACCTCCAACCCAGAGGCTCCACATACTGGTATGTACCTCAACTCAGTGATCTTCAGTCCAGAGAAAGGAGACCAGAGTCGGGGACATTACCAACAGACTGTACCCATGAAGTGGGCACACCAGGACCCAGCAGCTCAACCACAGCCTCAACAGAGAACTGGGACTGAGACTGGGAACTGGACACAGGGTGTCACTATGGCTAACTGGGGTCAGAACTTTGCTCCGTACCTAGGGGGCGTCAACGTCAGTGACTCACGGTCCCAGACCCAGACTGCCTTTTCCAAGCAGCAGATCTGTGAGGGGCCTCCACCCCTGCAGCCACAGCAGCCACAGTCTCCTAGTAGGGCTGCAGAGAAGCAGCCTCCCCAGCCGCAGCAGGTGGTTAACCCCCTGCCTGCTGTAGGAGAGGCCTACAGAGACGTTAGAGACGTGGCCAAGCCTCCCAGCCTAGAGTGGGAGCAGCAGCATCAGGCTTCCCAACAGCAACAGCAGTCACAGACTCAGTCATTCCCACAGACCCTTAAGCCTGGGGCTCTAAATGCCCAGCAGCACAGCACATCCAACCCTGGGAGCAGCTCCGTGCTTCAGCCCTTCCAGCTAGCCTTCGGCCAGCCTAAGCAACACCTAACGGCTGGCTACTACCAGGTGTTTCAGGGGGGCAATAGGACTTTACCTAATCTGAACTACAATTCCCAACAGCCCAAACCCCAACCACATCCACAGACCCAACAGCATCCACAGCTCCAGCAGAAGCTGCAACAGACCCAACAGCATCCACAGCTCCAGCAGAAGCTGCAACAGACCCAACAGCATCCACAGCTCCAGCAGCAGCTGCAACAGACCCAACAGCATCCACAGCTCCAGCAGCAGCTGCAACAGACCCAACAGCATTCACAGCTCCAGCAGCAGCTGCAACAGACCCAACAGCATCCACAGCTCCAGCAGCAGCTGCAACAGACCCAACAGCATCCACAGCTCCAGCAGCAGCTGCAACAGAACCAACAGCATCCACAGCTCCAGCAGCAGCTGCAACAACGACAACAGCAACAGAAACAAATAATACAGCATCAACAACAAATGCAACAACAACATCATAAGATGCAACAGCAGCAAATGCTTCAGCATCAACAGCAACAACAACTACACATACAACAAGAGCAACAGTTAGAACAGCAACAACAAATACAACAGCAACAGCAAATACAGCAACAATTACAGCAGCAGCAGCAACAACAAATAGAACAACAGCAATTGCAGCAGCAACAACCCCAACATGTTCTAGAATACTACCCCAGCAGCCAGAACCCACCTACCCACCAACACCCTCACTCCCAGCCACCCGTGTTACTGCCCTCCCAAGAGCCCTGTGCTCAGGCAGCATCCTCCCCAGACCTCCAGGAGATGTCCCCAGACCCTCCAAACATCCCCCCCCAAACAGACTCCCAGCTCCCCCCCACGGAGACCCAGCTCCAACCTCCCCATATCCAGCTGCAGCCTCGAAGGTCCAGGAGACTCTCCAAGGAAGGTGGACCACCACCAGTTGACAACCCCTTCCTCATACCATCTGATGGGGCCCAGAATGGGGCCTCTGAGGAGCCAGGAGGAGCACCGAAGGCGGATGAAGTCCACGTTGCCCAGATGGCCCCTACAGGGGTCATCCAGAGCACACGCAGGAAACGGAGGGTCTCCCAGGAGGTTAACCTGGAGACGCTGGCCCAGAAAGCCTCAGAGATGGAGTCCCTACCGCCACACATCGTCAAGGTAACTGTTTCTGCTACCCTGGTAACTGTTTCTGCTAGTACTGTTGGGCTTGAGGAGCTGCAATAACAGTCCTCTTTGATGAATGTTGTTAAAACAATCCATTTCGTTGTTGTTTACCTTTGTATAATGGCAGAGTGATTCTGGCTCCCTTATCTAGAAGTAGATCAGAAACAAAAAGCTTAATGCACCTGCCAAGGCCAATCGAGCCTGAAATGATGTTGTTTATGAATGATTAGCACTGAGCAGAATAAGCAATCATCATCCCAATATTAACACAGCAGTATCTGAATGATTTAGCACGGTCTGTCTTCATGGAAGCGGTTTATTGTTAGGTTACAGATGCACAATTACTCATGTTATAACGCAAATTCTAAAAATGATAAGCAATACTCCTATTTTGTGTGTGTGCAACAAACAGCAAGAAATGCAAACCACGGGGATATTTTGTCCTCAGTGCAACCTAGTGCCCTAAATGTCGTTCAACCAATTCAGTGCCTTTTGAGAGGTGTAACTTGATTGAAAAAAAAGTTTGATTTCACCTAATTTTAACATTGTGTCATAAAGAGCAAATGTTCAACTTCATAAAAGAGAATCTCAAGAGGATAATAAAAAATGACTATAGTAAGGGCCAAATAAAGTAACAGTGTTGACCGTAACAGGGTTGATGATTTAATCTTAAATTAGCCATTAATCCCCTTGTGACAGGAAATTGAAGTGTGTTGTGTGCAACAGGGAGGGGCAATTGAATGCAAGCTTCACAATTTTGTTGTTGTTGTTAAAACATTTCTAGCTTTGTCTATCTACGGGTAACAGGGTTGTCTATCTACGGGTAACAGGGTTGTCTATCTACGGCTAACAGGGTTGTCTATCTACGGGTAACAGGGTTGTCTATCTACGGGTAACAGGGTTGTTGTGTTACGCTCCACCAGCTTGGTTTTCCACCACAAAACACCAGAAAAGAACCATAAAGAGTAGAACCTGCTCCCCTGCTTTTACTCTCTCTATATTTTACAACGTGGGGGTGGTATGGGGTATATGCAGACGACTTGGTCTTCCCCTACATGACGGTGCAGTTACATCTAGCGTGTAACGGTGCATCCCCCGTGTCTGCCTCATGCCTCACCATATAGAATATAGACTAGGACTGCTAGGTTAACCTGCTGAATGCTGACTGGTCCTGTTTCACTCAGCACTCCTCCATCCTCCCCCATTCATTCCATCATAGGGCTGAAACCCCTCCCCCATTCATTCCATCATAGGGCTGAAACCCCTCCCCCATTCATTCCATCATAGGGCTGAAACCCCTCCCCCGTTCATTCCATCATAGGGCTGAAACCCCTCCCCCATTCATTCCAACATAGGGCTGAAACCCCTCCCCCATTCATTCCAACATAGGGCTGAAACCCCTCCCCCGTTCATTGCATCATAGGGCTGAAACCCCTCCCCCATTCATTCCAACATAGGGCTGAAACCCCTCCCCCATTCATTCCATCATAGGGCTGAAACCCCTCCCCCATTCATTCCAACATAGGGCTGAAACCCCTCCCCCATTCATTCCATCATAGGGCTGAAGCCCCTCCCCCGTTCATTCCATCATAGGGTTGAAACTACTATAGGGGGGGGTGTACTTGTGCAGTGCTCAGCTAAATGTATGCCTCTCTTTCTCCTGTCCTGGTGTTGGGGCTGGAGTTTTCCACTGGGAATTAACAGTGTATAGGCCTCCAGCATCAGGTCATACTCACTCCTATAGGTGTCTGCCACACTCACTCACTCCTATAGGTGTCTGCCTCACTCACTCGCTCCTATAGGTGTCTGCCTCACTCACTCACTCCTATCGGTGTCTGCCACACTCACTCACTCCTATAGGTGTCTGCCTCACTCACTCACTCCTATAGGTGTCTGCTACACTCACTCACTCCTATAGGTGTTTGCCACATTCACTTACTCCTACAGGTGTCTGCCACATTCACTCACTCCTATAGGTGTCTGCCACATTCACTCACTCCTATAGGTGTCTGCCACACTCACTCACTCCTATAGGTGTCTGCCTCACTCACTCGCTCCTATAGGTGTCTGCCTCACTCACTCACTCCTATAGGTGTCTGCCTCACTCACTCACTCCTATCGGTGTCTGCCACACTCACTCACTCCTATAGGTGTCTGCTACACTCACTCGCTCCTATAGGTGTTTGCCACACTCACTCACTCCTATAGGTGTCTGCCTCACTCACTCGCTCCTATAGGTGTCTGCCTCACTCACTCGCTCCTACAGGTGTCTGCCTCACTCACTCGCTCCTATAGGTGTCTGCCTCACTCACTCACTCCTATAGGTGTCTGCCGCACTCACTCACTCCTATAGGTGTCTGCCTCACTCACTCACTCCTATAGGTGTCTGCCTCACTCACTCACTCCTATAGGTGTCTGCCTCACTCACTCACTCCTATCGGTGTCTGCCACACTCACTCACTCCTATAGGTGTCTGTCACACACACTCACTCCTATATGTGTCTGCCTCACTCACTCACTCCTATAGGTGTCTGCCACACTCACTCACTCCTATAGGTGTCTGCCACACTCACTCCTATGGGCTTCAGCTGATGAAATACTCTACATCTTCACTTAATTGTATGATGTTTGTTTAGGGAATTGAAAGTCAATTAACAGCATTATGCTAGTTTTTCCTTCCTGGTCGTATTATAATATAGGTTCACTTCAGTACGACAACACATGAAGTCGTAAGTTGTTTGTTTGCTCATTTGATCTGTAAAGGAAGCCTGTTCAGGTAGCCTCTCCAGTCAGGTATTTGATGATGTGTGTATCTGTCTGTCTCATCGTCAGGCACAGCACCACAGGCCCTGGAGCCCCCAGAGACCAGCGCCAGGGCGAGGGACCATGGACAAGGATTCAGGGGGCCACAGTGCCAAGCGGCCCCGTGATGAGAGCATGATGCCCCTGGTCATCCCTGTGTCAGTCCCCGTACGAAGGCCAGACCCGTCCTCGTCCTCGTCCTCCCCAGACGGGGAGCACTCTACCCCGGGGACAGGCTGGCCACAGAGACCCTTCACCCTTCAGGACGTGACCAGTATGGATGGCAAACCCTCCGTCATTGTCACCCGCAGGCGATCTCTCAGAAACTCTCTGTCAGAGAGCTCAGGACAGGTAGGTGCTAGTGCCCCCCCCCCCCCCCCCCCCCCACACACACACACACCTTACTAACGTCTCCTCTAGTACCATAAGTAGAGGCTTGGTTCATATCTCTGTTTCCATATAATCTATCACAATCCTACATATCCTGCCACCATGCTCTTGCACCCATGTCTCTCTCTCCCCTCTGCCCTCATTCCAACCCTGCCCCCCCCCCCCCCCCTCCCTGCTGCTCCAGATCAGGTCAAGGAGATTATTAGCAGGGGCTATCCACACTATAGATGGAGATATATTTCCTTGTACTGTACTGTACTGTACAATAACCAGGGTGGTGGTGTACTGGACATGTTATGTGTAGGGGGATAATGTACAAAATAGAACATTTCCACATTTCTCCTTTAATTCCCCTAGTGACCTGCTGGAGACCCCTGATGTAGAATGTATCCTCTCTAGTGTCTGACCAGATGAACAACTCACTTAGACTGCATGCTGTAAACAGTGCTTCATACTAACTGGTGTATAGGGATGTGGACAGGGGAACAGGGTGGACAGGGAGACATAGTGGACATGATGGACATGGTGGACAGGGAAACAGGGTGGACAGGGAAACAGGGTGGACAGGGAGACAGTGGACATGGTGGACAGGGGAACAGGGTGGACAGGGAGACAGTGGACATGGGGAACAGAGTGGACAGGGGAACAGGGTGGACAGGGGAACAGGGTGGATAGGAAAACAGGGTGGACAGGGAAACAGGGTGGACAGGGTGGACATGGAGACATGGTGGACAGGGAGACATGGTGGACAGGGTGGACATGGTGGACAGGGAGACATGGTGGACAGGGAGACATGGTGGACAGGGAGACATGGTGGACAGGGAAACAGGGTGGACAGGGAAACAGGGTGGACAGGGAAACAGGGTGGACATGGAGACATAGTGGACAGGGTGGACAGGGAGACATAGTGGACATGGAGACATGGTGGACAGGGAGACATAGTGGACAGGGTGGACAGGGAGACATAGTGGACATGGAGACATGGTGGACAGGGAGACATATTGAACAGGGTGGACAGGGAGACATAGTGGACAGGGAGACATGGTGGACAGGGAGACATGGTGGACAGGGAGAACAGGGTGGACAGGGAAACATGGTGGACAGGGAGACATAGTGGACAGGGAGACATGGTGGACAGGGAGACATGGTGGACAGGGAGAACAGGGTGGATAGGAGAACAGGGTGGACAGGAGAACAGGGTGGACAGGAGAACAGGGTGGACAGGAGAACATGGTGGACAGGAGAACAGGGTGGACAGGAGAACAGGGTGGACAGGAGAACAGGGTGGACAGGAGAACAGGGTGGACAGGAGAACAGGGTGGACATGGTGGACATGGAGACATGGTGGACAGGGAGACATAGTGGACAGGGTGGACAGGGAGACATAGTGGACATGGAGACATGGTGGACAGGATAACAGGGTGGACATGGAGACATGGTGGACATGGAGACATAGTGGACAGGGTGGACAGGGAGACATAGTGGACATGGAGACATGGTGGACAGGGAGACATAGTGGACAGGGTGGACAGGGAGACATAGTGGACATGGAGACATGGTGGACAGGGAGACATAGTGGACAGGGAGACATAGTGGACAGGGTGGACAGGGAGACATGGTGGACAGGGAGACAGGGGAACAGGGTGGACAGGGGAACAGGGTGGACAGGAAAACAGGGTGGACAGGAGAACAGGGTGGACAGGAGAACAGGGTGGACAGGGAGACAGGGTGGACAGGGAGACATGGTGGACATGGAGACAGGGTGGACATGGTGGACAGGGAGAACAGGGTGGACATGGTGGACAGGGAGAACAGGGTGGACAGGGAGAACAGGGTGGACATGGTGGACAGGGAGACAGGGTGGACATGGAGACAGGGTGGACATGGTGGACAGGAGAACAGGGTGAACAGGAAAACAGGGTGGACAGGAGAACAGGGTGGACAGGGAGACAGGGTGGACATGGTGGACAGGGGGAACAGGGTGGACAGTAGCAGTCATGTATTTCTGTGTTTGTACTGATGTTCTACCTCCTTCTTTAGAACGGTGGAATGGAGGGAGGGAACGACAACGACGGCAAGAAGCCCAAACGCCGTCCCCGGCCCGAACCCCTCTTCATCCCGCCTCCCAAGCCTGGCACCTTCATCGCCCCTCCTGTCTACTCCTGCATCACTCCCTACCAGAGCCACCTCCGCTCCCCTGTCCGGCTAATAGACAACCCCCTGACCATGCCGCCCTACACCCCCCCGCCCATCCTCAGCCCGGTGAGAGAGGGATCAGGTCTCTACTTTTCTACCTTCCTCTCCTCTGCTGCATCCAGCCAGGGTCTGCCTCCAGCCAGGGTCTGCCTCCAGCCAGGGTCTGCCTCCACCCAGGGTCTGCCTCCACCCATCACGCCCAAATCAGCCACACGCAGCCTGCTGCGATCCAGTGAGTACCACTATCTGGGGCCTACTGGGGTTGTAGTCCAAACCTACTCAACCCCCTGTGCTTCTGGGGGTTGTAGTCCAAACCTACTTAACCTGTTTCTTCTGGGGGTTGTAGTCCAAACCTACTTAACCTGTTTCTTTTGGGGTTTTTAGTCCAAACCTGCTCAACCTGTGTCCTACTGGGGTTGTAGTCCAAACATACTCTACCTAGCTGGATGCTTCTGGGGGTTGTAGTTCAAACATAGCCTACCTGAGTGCTACTGGGGTTTGCAGATGCCTTTGCACTGGTTTCCCCAGATCCAGATAAAGCTAAGATTATCTATTGAGCATGCTTTTTAGTCCAGGGCTAAACTTAATCTGGGAACGTGAAACCGGCCATTAGGATTTAAACAAGCTGTCATCAGAATGAACTGTAGCTGTGTGAGTTGGACCATAACTTTATTCCCTCATATAAACATTTCTTGAGTAATACGCATGAAGTAAGCTCACTTCCTCAAAATCTGCTGTACTAAATATTTTCTGTTGTAAGAAGAGATAAGAATAGTACATTTAACGGACTATTTTTTTGGTGTTGTGTTTTTCAGACAGCGTTGACATAACCCCACCTCTGCTCTCAACGATCGGTGAGGCCACTCCAGTCAGCATAGAACCGTGAGTACACACACACACACACACACACACACACAGAACACACACACACACAGACACACACACACACACACACACACACACACACACACACACACAGAACACACACACACACACACACACACACACACACACACACACACACACACACACACACACACACACACAGAACACACACACACACACACACACACAGAGAACACACCACCCTCCATACTTCTTTCATCCCATTATCAGTTACGTGTATGGATCTCAAGTTTAAGATTCGAGCCTGAGAGGCTAAAGTACTTTTAAATCAAAATACTCTGAAATCAAAGTACTCTTAAATCAAAGTACTCTTAAATCAAAGTTAGAGTCAGAGAAGATATTCATCCAAGGCCAAACAACTAGTCAAATGGTACACTGTGTGTCTTTCTCAGTGATGGTGCTGAGTCTATTGATATGTGCTGCAGTAGAGGAGGACTGTTTTTGTGTTAGTTATGAAAGGATAGATTGGGTGCTTTGGATCTGACCCAGTTAGCCTGTATCACGGTCCTGATTTTATTCACAAAGACAGAGGAGTGTGTGTGTGTGAGTGTGTGTGTGGGAGGTGGGGGAGTGGCGATTGCTTGGTGAGAGAAAAACAGGGTGCATTGTGGATTGTCTTCCCTTTCTTCCTCTCTCTGACTGGTAGCAGCTGGCTAGTAATCAGGGCGGCCGGGCGGGCCAGGCAGGGGTAACCTCCAGTGGTGATAAATCAGGTCTTTCAGCTGAGTCTAGAGCAACCAGCCTCCTCTGCTTCCTCTTCTTCCTCCTTAAACACCCCCCCCCCCTCAAACCTCTGAGCAAGATCAGCTTACAGCAGGGGCCTGTTGATTAGTGTACAATGTAACAAAACGTTTTGCAGCGGGGAAACAAACACGATTGTTTCTTATTGGACAAGTCCATGTAGTCGTGAGCCAGATCAGCTTACAGCAGGGTCAGTTTAGGAGGCAAACTTTGTGAACGTTGCTGATAGAAATCAAATGAATAGAGCTGAAGTGATTCTTTATTCTACATCCACAGATGCTTGTTTGTTTTTACCACAGAGGCCTAATATATTTTTATCTGAACGTTCTACAACGTTGTGCCCTGCTGAACACACTCCAGCTAGCTCATTCTGGGAGGAGAACTGAACTGAGCTAGCAGGCTGCAGCCAGGTGCAATTAGTACACAGGGAGCTGTTTTCAAAGCTGCCGTTAGCTATCATTGGAGGGGTATCCTGGGGGTGACCTGATCAACCACTTTATCACCGTCTGGTTGCTTCAGTGCAGCAGACAGTTTTTTAAATGATTAGCTGTGGCTTATTTCTGTAAACCAGCCGACCTTATCAATTCAAATCAAATGTTATTGGTCACATACACCTGGTTAGCAGATGTTATTGTGAGTCTAGCAAAATTTTGTGCTTCTAAATCCGACAGTGCAGAAGTATCTAACAGGTAATATCTAATTCCACAACAAAACCTAATGCATACAATCTAGTAAAGGAATGGGATGAGAATATATAAGTATAAAATATATGGATGAGCAGCGACAGAGTGGCTAAGATGCAATAGATTGTAAAGAATAGATAGTGATGGATACAGTATATACATATCAGATGAGTAATACGAGATATGTAAACATTCCACTAGTTAACTACATGTCTGTATAAGAACACTTATTCACATGATTTTTCTTTAAATAAACAATATACCTAAGTTATGAAAGCTTCCCTGTCAATCACAACAATATGATCTAGAATTGTAATAATGGAGGCTATGCTATAGCAGGACAGAGAGACTGCATATCATACGCATTTCTGAAAGTGTCTCCCGTCTCTCCAACTGACCACTGGCTATACATTCTGTCATCTCAGGCGTATAAACATCGGTGTGAGGTACCAGGCAGAGGTACCAGAGCTGAGGCAGCGTTCAGCGGTCCAACAAGACCATCCCAAGGCTGAGCTGGTCTGGGCTCCTCTCCACGACCTGGAGGCTAAACCTGAAGACCAGGAGAGAGGTAATACACTAACAAAAGTATCAGCTAACTGTCCCACCAATGATACTGTCATTAACCAGGTTGGTATTATCCAATAGAAATGAGTCAGTAAATCAAGCATTCAGTAGTGATGTGAAGAACCCAGTGGAAAACATTTGCTGATCATGCTACAGTATCTCAATCACAACCTCTCTTTCTCTCTCTCCCTCCCCCCTCTCCCTCCCCCTTCCCCCCACCCCCTCTCTCTCTTCAGTGGATGACCTCATGAACCTGGCGTGCTCAAGCGCTCTGCATGGTGGAGGGACCAATCAGGAGCTGGCTCTGCACTGCCTGTACGAGTGCAAGGGTGACATCATGGTGAGAAATGCATGATGGGTCATGATGACTGAAGAGGGAAGACAGGGAGGGGTGAGAGCTGGGTCGCATTCATTAGGGCACATTGTAGCAAAATGGTTTGAAACTGAAAATGAAAAAGAGTGTTTAGGTGTTGACAGATTGTACCTCTGTTTGTGAGGGTTTTCTTCCATCTTGCGTGTACTGAACAGAGTACAATCTTGGCTTTGGTGGGTGGGATTTAACTGGACCCCGGCTGTGTTCCAATATCCATACCAGCATTTCTTGCAATACCACCACCGAATACATACACAATGCATTCAATGTTTATGTTTTCATTTGAGCCATTTAGCACAGCACTCTCTACCACCAGCAAACACAAATGGTGTATGCTATGGTAAGGGTATTAGGGTGTATGGTATGGTAATGCTATTAGGGTATATGGTATGGTAAGGGTATAAGGGTGTATGATATGGTAAAGGGTATTGGGGTGTATGGTATGCTATTGTAAGGGTATTATGGTGTATGGTATGGTAAGGGTATTAGGGTGTATGGTATGCTATGGTAAGGGAATCAGGGTGTATGGTATGATAAGGGTATTAGGGTGTATGGTATGGTAAGGCTATTAGGTTGTATGGTATGCTATGGTAAAGGGTATTAGGGTGTATGGTATGGTAAGGCTGTTAGGTTGTATGGTATGCTATGGTAAAGGGTATTAGGGTGTATGGTATGGTAAGGGTATTAGGTTGTATGGTATGCTATGGTAAAGGGTATTAGGGTGTATGCTATGTTAAGGGTATTAGGATGTATGGTATGCTATGGTAAGGGTATTAGGATGTATGGTATGCTACGGTAAGGGTATTAGGGTGTATGGTATGCTATGGTAAGGGTATTAGGGTGTATGGTATGCTATGGTAAGGGTATTAGGGTGTATGGTATGCTATGGTAAGGGTATTAGGGTGTATGGTATGCTATGGTAAGGGTATTAGGGTGTATGGTATGCTATGGTAAGGGTATCAGGGTGTATGGTATGATAAGGGTATTAGGGTGTATGGTATGGTAAGGCTATTAGGTTGTATGGTATGCTATGGTAAAGGGTATTAGGGTGTATGGTAAGGGTATTAGGGTGTATGGTATGGTAAGGCTATTAGGTTGTATGGTATGCTATGGTAAAGGGTATTAGGGTGTATGGTATGATAAGGGTATTTGGGGGTATGGTATGCTATGGTAAGGGTATCAGGGTGTATGGTATGATAAGGGTATTAGGGGGTATGGTAAGGCTATTAGGTTGTTTGCAGTGGTGTAAAGTGAATAAGTAAAAATAATTGAAAGTACTACTTAAGTCGTTTTGGAGGGTATCAGTACTTGTAACGGTCTTCTTCCTCCTCTGACGAGGAGTAGTAGGAAGGATCGGAGGACCAATGCGCAGCGTGGTAAGTGTTCATGATACTTTTAATAGAACACAGAAAAATACAGAATAACACTGTGAAATAACAAAAACCCGAAACAGTTCCGTGTGGAACACACAGACACAGAAAATAATCACCCACAAATCAAGGGTGAAAACAGGCTGCCTAAGTATGGTTCTCAATCAGGGACAACGATTGACAGCTGCCTCTGATTGAGAACCATACTAGGCCAAACACAGAAATACCAACTCATAGAAAAACAAACATAGACAACCCACACAACTCATGCCCTGACCATACTAAAACAAGAGACATAACAAAAGAACTAAGGTCAGAACGTGACAGTACTCTACTATTTAGATTTTTGGCTACTTTTAATTCACTACATTCTTGAAGAAAATATTTATCTTTTTACTCCATACATTTACCTTGACACCCAAAAGTAGTCATTAAGAATGCTTAGCAGGACAGGAAAATGGTCCAATTCACGCACGTATCAAGAGAACATCCCTGGTCATCCCTACTGCCTCTGATCTGGTGGCCTCACTAAACACACAGGCTTAGTTTGTAAATAATGTCTGAATGTTAGAGTGTGCCCCTGGCTATCCGTAAATTCCAAAAACAAGAAAATGGTGCCATCTGGTTTGCTTAATATAAGGAATTTGAAATGATTTAAATTTTTACTTTTGATACTTACAGTGAGGGAAAATAGTATTTGATCCCGTTTGCCCACTGACAAAGAAATGACCAGTTTATTTTTTAATGGCAGGTTTATTTGAACAGTGAGAAACAGTGAGGGAAATAAGTATTTGACCCCCTCTCAATCAGAAAGATTTCTGGCTCCCAGGTGTCTTTTATACAGGTAACGAGCTGAGATTAGGAACACACTCTTAAAGGGAGTGCTCCTAATCTCACTTTGTTACCTGTATAAAAGACACCTGTCCACAGAAGCAATCAATCAATCAGATTCCAAACTCTCCACCATGGCCAAGACCAAAGAGCTCTCCAAGGATGTCAGGGACAAGATTGTAGACTTACACAAGGCTGGAATGGGCTACAAGATCATCGCCAAGTAGCTTGGTGAGAAGGTGACAACAGTTGGCGTGATTATTGCAAATGGTAGAAACACAAAAGAACAGTCAATCTCCCTCAGCCTGGGGCTCCATGCAAGATCTCCCCTCGTGGAGTTGCAATGATCATGAGAACGGTGAGGAATCAGCCCAGAACTACACGGGAGGATCTTGTCAATGATCTTAAGGCAGCTGGGACCATAGTCACTAAGAAAACAATTGGTAACACACTAGGCTGTGAAGGACTGAAATCCTGCAGTGCCTGCAAGTTCCCCCTGCTCAAGAAAGCACATATACATGCCCGTCTGAAGTTTGCCAATGAACATCTGAATGATTCAGTGGACAACTGGGTGAAAGTGTTGTGGTCAGATGAGACCATAATTGAGCTATTTGGCATCAACTCAAATCCCATAGAAAATCTGTGGAGGGAGCTGAAGGTTCGAGTTGCCAAACATCAGCCTCAAAACCTTAATGACTTGGAGAAGATCTGCAAAGAGGAGTGGGACAAAATCCCTCCTGGTGGCCAACTACAAGAAACGTCTGACCTCTGATTGCCAACAAGGGTTTTGCCACTAAGTACTAAGTCATGTTTTGCAGAGGGGTCAAATACTTATTTCATTTTATTTTAATTTTATTGCAAATCAATTTATAACATTTTTGACATGCGTTTTTCTGGATTTTGTTGTTGTTATTCTGTCTCTCACTGTTCAAATAAACCTACAAATAAACCTACCTGGTTAAATAAAGGTGAAATATAAATAAATAAAATAGTATGGTGAGGTATTAGGGTGTATGGTATGGTAAGGGTATTAGGGTGTATGGTATGGTAAGAGTATTAGGGTGTATGGTATGGTAGGGGTATTAGGGTGTATGGTATGGTAAGAGTATTAGGGGGTATGGTAAGAGTATTAGTGTGTATGGTATGGTAATGGTATTAGTGTGTATGGTATGGTAAGGGTATTAGGGTGTATGGTATGGTAAGGGTATTAGGGTGTATGGTATGGTAAGGGTATTAGGGTGTATGGTATGGTAAGAGTATTAGGGTGTATGGTATGGTAGGGGTATTAGGGTGTATGGTATGGTAAGAGTATTAGGGTGTATGGTATGGTAAGAGTATTAGGGTGTATGGTATGGTAGGGGTATTAGGGTGTATGGTAAGAGTATTAGGGTGTATGGTATGGTAAGGGTATTAGGGTGTATGGTTTGGTAAGAGTATTATGGTGTATGGTATGGTAGGGGTATTAGGGTGTCTGCTTTGGTAAGGGTATTAGTGTGTATGGTATGGTAAGAGCATTAGGGTGTCTGCTTTGGTAAGAGTATTAGGGTGTATGGTATGGTAGGGGTATTAGGGTGTATGGTATGGTAAGAGTATTACGGTGTATGGTATGGTAAGAGTATTAGGGTGTCTGCTTTGGTAAGAGTATTAGGGTGTATGATATGGTAAGAGTATTAGGGTGTCTGCTTTAGTAAGAGTATTAGGGTGTATGGTATGGTAGGGGTATTAGGGTGTATGGTAAGAGTATTACGGTGTATGGTATGGTAAGAGTATTAGGGTGTCTGCTTTGGTAAGAGTATTAGGGTGTATGGTATGGTAGGGGTATTAGGGTGTATGGTATGGTAGGGGTATTACGGTGTATGGTATGGTAAGGGTATTACGGTGTATGCTTTGGTAAGAGTATTAGGGTGTATGGTTTGGCAAGGGTTTTAGGGTGTATGGTTTGGTAAGGGTATTAGGGTGTATGGTTTGGTAGGGGTATTAGGGTGCATGGTTTGGTAAGGGTTTTAGGGTGTATGGTTTGGTAAGGGTATATGGTTTGGTAAGGCTATTAGGGTGTATGGTTTGGTAAGGGTATTAAGGTGTATGGTTTGGTAAGGGTATTAAGGTGTATGGTTTGGTAAGGGTATTAAGGTGTATGGTTTGGTAAGGGTATTAGGGTGTATGGTTTGGTAAGGGTATTAGGGTGTATGGTTTGGTAGGGGTATTAGGGTGCATGGTTTGGTAAGGGTTTTAGGGTGTATGGTTTGGTAAGGGTATATGGTTTGGTAAGGCTATTAGGGTGTATGGTTTGGTAAGGGTATTAAGGTGTATGGTTTGGTAAGGGTATTGGGGTGTATGGTTTGGTAAGGGTATTAGGGTGTATGGTTTGGTAAGGGTATTACGGTGTATGGTAAAGGTATTAAGGTGTATGGTTTGGTAAGGGTATTAGGGTGTATGGTTTGGTAAGGGTATTAAGGTGTATGGTTTGGTAAGGGTATTAGGGTGTATGGTTTGGTAAGGGTATTACGGTGTATGGTAAAGGTATTAGGGTGTATGGTTTGGTAAGGGTATTAGGGTGTATGGTTTGGTAAGGGTATTAGGGTGTATGGTTTGGTAAGGGTATTAGGGTGTATGGTTTGGTAAGGGTATTACGGTGTATGGTAAAGGTATTAGGGTGTATGGTATGGTAGGGTGTGTGGTAGTGTCGTGTCTTTACTATCATTAAATGAAGACTTTTAGTTTTTATCAAAGATTCTCTGTAATTAGTATTACGCGATTAAATCATGATTAATCATGTAACTGTAATTAACTAGGAAGTCGGGGCACCAAGAAAATATTCAGATTACAAAGTTATAATTTTTCAGATATTTTATATCTGATCAATTTGTCTTCGAATTAATTAATTATTTACTTTACCTCACGTTAGTCTCATTCCAAACGTCAAAGATTGTTGGTTATCTGCACAAACCCAGTCTTCACTATGAGTCATCCATACATCAATTGTCTTAAATCATTTATTTATTAACTAAGTAATTCACAGAAATGCATAAACAAACAGTTGATAGTTACAAGGAAATAATAACGGAGTTTCCCTAGTGGGATAAACCGGCATCGCGGCTTGGTGTACAAAAGGGAAGTGGGGGTCGACTGAGATAAGACAACACACAGTTGATAATTATAACAATTGAAATGCTAATCCTTTGCACATGAACGCTCACTCATTCGAGAACAATTGCAATAAATATATATATTTACGCTCAGTGTGTCGTCGGGGTCTCTGCTGAAAAGTTTTTCTGTTGGAGAGTTTCCGTCCTCTCTCTCTCGCTCTCTCTCTCTGTCGTGGTTAGAGTGGATAGTTCAGAGTGACATTCATTCATGTCGTTATGGATAGATGTGTCGGCGGTTGTCGTTCTTCGCGTTCAATTATACCGAATTCCTAGCTGCAGACTAGTAATTAATATCAAAGACTTGTTCTTATTCTGTCGGTATTGATAGTCTAATCAATAGTCTTAAGAGTTTAACCACGTGGGATGGTTAAAAGATTCAGCCATCTGGTCTCAAACCTTGGCCCTCTTGTTATTGAGGTAAGCTGGTCTGCAACCTTTGTTCTCTCATGATTGAGAGAAAACATGGTCTGTTGAGAACTTCTCAAAGTTGGGGTTTTATTCGGGAGTTGCAGAAAAGGGCCTGTCCCAGGATGCCCGACCATAACTGGGCTCATGGGCGGTCCTCTGATATAGTTCAACTCCAAAGGGAATTGGAGTTTCCTTCATTAAACAGTCCAAAATCACATTACACAATTTTACAAACAGTATCATCTTCACTCATTAATCTTAAACAACAATTAGATGTAAACCTCATATCTGAGGCTATTATATAAACAGCGTTATGGTAATGTGGCTGCACCGTCTCCAATGAGCTTCACCAAGTTGTAACAAACGGACCAGTTCGTAGCTGGATTCTTCACCTATCTTTTATACCTTCTCCAGAACATAAATGTTGTTTGGACCTCAAGTTCTGTGAGGTGGAAGAAATTCCTTTGTTCTCTATGAAAATTCACTCTGTCTCTATACTGTGGCCATGAGGAGATAATCTCCTCCCGGCATTTACGACCTCTCTCTGACCACAGCAGCCTGTGTGTAGGAGGCAGAGAGAGGGGGATGGGGCTTGCTGTACCCAAAGAGGGCAACGTCATGACAATATGGTAAAGGTATTAGGGTGTATGGTATGGTAAGGGTATTAGGGTGTATGATATGGTAAAGGGTATTAGGGTGTATGATATGGTAAAGGTATTAGGGGTGGAGGAATTGTTAGTTTTGTCACTCAGCAAAGTTAACTACTGTGTATATAACATGTTGTATGGTAAAGGAATTAGGGTGTATGGTATGGTAAAGGTATTAGGGTGTATGGTATGGTAAAGGTATTAGGGTGTATGATATGGTAAAGGGTATTAGGGTGTATTGTATGGTAAAGGAATTAGGGTGTATGGTATGGTAAAGGTATTAGGGTGTATGGTATGGTAAAGGTATTAGGGTGTATGATATGGTAAAGGTATTAGGGTGTATGATATGGTAAAGGGTGTATGGTATGGTAAAGGGTATTAGGGTGTATGGTATGGTAAAGGTATTAGGGTGTATGATATGGTAAAGGTATTAGGGTGTATGATATGGTAAAGGGTATTAGGGTGTATTGTATGGTAAAGGTAATAGGGTGTATGGTATGGTAAAGGGTATTAGGGTGTATGGTATGGTAAAGGGTATTAGGATGTATGGTAAATGTATTAGGGTGTATGGTATGGTAAAGGTATTAGGGTGTATGGTATGGTAAAGGTATTAGGGTGTATGGTATGGTAAAGGGTATTAGGGTGTATGGTATGGTAAATTATATTAGGGTGTATGGTATGGTAAAGGGTATTAGGGGGTATGGTAAAGGGTATTAGGGTGTATGGTAAAGGTATTAGGGTGTATGGTATGGTAAAGGTATTAGGGTGTATGGTATGGTAAAGGGTATTAGGGTGTATGGTATGGTAAAGGGTATTAGGGTGTATGGTAAATGTATTAGGGGTGGAGGAATTGTTAGTTTTGTCACTCAGCAAAGTTAACTACTGTGTATATAACATGTAACAGATGTGGTGCAGCACAGTGGCTAGTTAGGTCACTATTCCTGCTAGTAGCCATCTTCTCCTTGAATCTATGTGTTGTTTTGTTATCAGATATGCTCAGTGCTCCATCTTCCCAATGTAGAAAACACTTACACATACACTGATACAGTAGACACACACATGCTGACACACTGGAGTAAAGGTCATGTATGGGGCCTTGGGCAGAAACACAGCAATGTGTTCAATGAGAGAGATATAGAGAGAGAGAGACAGTGAGCTAGAGGGGGTGAGATAAAGAGAAAGATAGAGGAAGATGGCCTATACTAGTGGCTTCAGCTTGCAGCATTTGGCCATGTTGTTGTCAAGGAGACAGAGAGTGGCTGTCAGTGTGTGAAGTGCTCTCTCCCCCTCTGTCTCAGCAGCAGGAGGCATGTTGCTCTCTTACAGTATATCTCCCAGTTCATCCCCTCATTATTAGGGACAGATCAGCCTCTCAATATCCAATAGAACTCTGATCAGTGTCCTGTGTGTGCTCCAGCCAAGTAAACCTGGATTTGAAGTATTGCTTGGAGACTCATAAGCTGTTGTAAAAAATAAACAAACAGGACATTTTTCATGTATTACTCTTCAGAGTTAATTTGATTTGTTGTTTTTGGTTTTCAGGAAGCGTTGGCCCTCCTGCTATTGAAAAACCCCATCTTCCCAAAGAACCACCGTCTAGGATACTACCACTACTCCGGTTGGTCAAGACAGAGAACTAGGGTTGCAAAATACTGATCACTTTTCTGAAAGTCCCAGGTTTTCCAGAAATCCTGGTTGTAAAATTCCAGGAATCAGGAGGGGGAAAGCAGAAAATCCCTAAACCTCTAACTAGGATTTCTGGAAAACCTGGGAATTTTTTTAAAAGTTACAGAAATTCTACAACCCTACATATAAGACTTTATATCTGTACAGTATTATGTCTATGGTTACTGCGCCGCTCTCTCCTCTGGCACTCTCTTACTTTGTTTCTAAGTCACTCTGTGGGTAGTCTACTCTTCCTGCAGACAAGCCTTGGTGCAGAACTCTCTGTGGGTTGTCTACTCTTCCTGCAGACAAGCCTCGGTGCAGAAATCTCTGTGGGTACTTTTACGAAATTAGAATAATCAAACTTCACTGGGTTATGTCAAAGTGCATTCCTGCAGGCATGCCTGTGCTGTCTGAATACTTGTATGAGTCCTTTTCTCCTCCCCTCTAGTAACAGGGATGGGCTCCAGAGCCCCCCTCAGCCTTAAACAATGGCAGCTGAAGGGAGGGGAGGTGCTAGCTGGTGGGGGATGGAATGGGTGGAGGGGTGTGGGTCCGTGGAGAGAGGGGGGGATTGGCTGTGGAAGGGAAACTGTGGAGGATTGAGAGTGTCGCTGGGGGTGATGGGAGCGGAGTGAGAGGTAGAGTGGGAGAGAAGGGGGTGGAGGGGGGTATTGGGTTTGTGGCGTTTGGTTAATCCCAAGCAGAGGACAGAGAACCATTGTTTGTCCAACCAGTCGTGTGTGTGTGTGTGTGTGTGTGTGTGTCCACCCTGTGCATACAGAAGCAGACAGTCACAGTCACCAGTCAATGTCTGTCCGTCTAATTCCCCACCACTCTTTTGTCTGTTTTTTCTCTTTCTTTCTCTCTCTCTTTCTTTCTCTCTCGTTTTCTCTCATTCTCGCTCTCTCTCAGGGTCAGACAGCTGGACCCCAGTAGAGAGAAGTTGCTTTAACAAAGGGATCGCTGCCTATAAGAAAGACTTCTTCATGGTCCAGAAACTGGTATGTACCAGTCCATGTACAGTACCAGTCAAACGTTTGTACACACCTACTCATTCCAGTGTTTTTAGTTTTTATATTTTCTACATTGTAGAATAATAGTGACGACATTTACAACGATGAAATAACAGATATAGAATCATGTAGTAACCAAAAAGTGTTAAAAAAATCTAAATATATTGTAACGACCCTGAGTTTATAAGCGCGGAAATCGACTCTGCCACACAAGCATGCTTTTACGGCACAGACGATAGCGCGCCGAGCCTCGGGCTAAAAGGTTGAGGGTTAGAGACCTGCTCCCTGCTGTTTCATTACAATATTTTATATTTGAGATTCTTCAAAGTTGCTACCGTTTGCCTTGATGACAGCTTTGCACACTTTTGGCATTCTCTCAACCATCTTCATGAGGTAGTCACCTGGAATGCATTTCAATTAACAGGTGTGCCTTGTTGAAAGTTAATTGAATTTGTTTGAGCCAATCAGTTGTGTTGTGACAAGGTAGGGGTGGTATACTGATAAAAGACCAAGTCCATATTATGGCAGAGGATACGGCAGAGGATACGTGCTGCAGAGGATACGTTCGTTAGAGTTACCAGCCTCAGAAATTGCAGCCCAAATAAATGCTTCACAGAGTTCAAGTAACAGACACATCTCAACATCAACTGTTCAGAGGAGACTGCATGAATCAGGCCTTCATGATCGAATTGCTGCAAAGAAACCACTACTAAAGAACACCAATAAGAAGAAGAGACTTGCTTAGACCAAGAAACACAAGAAATGGACATTACACCAGTGGAAATCTGTCCTTTTTGGTTCCAACCATCGTGTCTTTGTGAGACGCAGAGTATGTGAATGGATGATCTCCGCATGTGTGGTTCCCACCGTGAAGCATGGAGGAGGAGGTGTGATGGTATGGGCTGCAAGAGTGACAATGAGAATACACAAGTCAACTGAGGGTTTTGATAAATCTGTTCCCATTCAGAATTCCTACGTGATTACTGTAATATGATGAAAGGTTACTTAATAAATCCTCTCTAGTGTATGTGGGATGCTCAGTTGGTTTCTGGTTAAAGGTACATGGAAGCTCAGTTGGTTTCTGGTTAACATCCAGTGATCCCACCTGGCCAACATCCAGTGATATTGCAGAGCGCCAAATTCAAATACAGAAATACTCATTATAAAAATTCAGAAAATATACAACTATTTTACATAGGTTTAAAGATGAACTTCTTGTGAATCCAACCACGGTGTCAGATTTTAAAATGCTTTACGGCGAAAGCATACCTTACGATTATTTGAGAACATCGCCCAGCAGACAAATCATTACAAACAGTAACCAGCCAATTAGAAGAGTTACACAAGTCAGAAATAGAGAACAAATTAATCACTTACCTTTGATGATCTTCATATGGTTGCACTCAGAAGGCATTCATTTATTTAATAAATGTTCCTTTTGTTCAATAAAGTCTCTCTTTATATCCAAAAACCTCCGTTTTGTTTGCGCGTTTTCTTCAGTAATCCACAGGCTCAAATGCAGTCACAACAGACAGACAAAAAAAATCCTAAATGTATCCGTAAAGTTCATAGAAACATGTCAAACGATGTTTATATTCAATCCTCAGGTTGTTTTTAGTCTAAATAATCGATAATATTTCAACCGGACAATAACGTTGTCAATATAAACGGTAAACAAGAAAGGCACTCTGTGACACGGCGCGCATGAAAAAGCTCTGTGACACGGCAGGGTCCACTCATTCAGACTGCCCTTACTCCCTCGTTTTTCAGAATACAAGCCTGAAACAATTTCTAAAGACTGTTGACATCTAGTGGAAGGCATAGGAACTGCAATTTGAGTCCTAAGTCAATGGATACTGTAATGGCATTGAATAGAAAACTACAACAAACTACTACTTCCTGAATTGATTTTTCTCAGGTTTTCACCTGCCAAATCAGTTCTGTTATACTCACAGACACTATTTTAGCAGTTTTTGGAAACTTCAGAGTGTTTTCTATCTAAATCTACCAATTATATGCATATCCTATCTTCTGGGCCTGAGTAGAAGGCAGGGAAAAGGCTAGTATCGCCGTCCGGGAGATCAGGAAATAGATTGATAACAGGAAACCCGATAGGCTGAAGTACAGGCAGGGAATAGGCAAAAGGTTTCGCTAGTAAGGCAGGCAAAAACTGTCATACACAGGAGGAGTAAATCACTGGAAAAACAGAGCTCCGAAAGACGTGTCACAAAACAAACAATACCTCACAGTGATGGAGTGCAAAGAACTGAACTAAATAGTGTGTGATAATGACATACAGGTGTGTGAACAGGTGATCAGAATTCAGGTGATTGGGATCTGGAGAGTGAGCTGCATTCAGGGGATCTATGTGTTTGAGAGTGTGAGTTGGAAGCAGACGTTACAGATACATTAGTTGACAATACAAAATAGAGATTTAAAAGCCACATGGTGGACCACTCAAATAGAGTTTTGAGACTCTATAAGCAGGAAAACACAGTACAGTATGTTAAAACATGTACTAGGCGTAGCTATGAAGTGTCTGTTGATGTGTGTGTGTCTGGTGGTTCAGGTAAGCACTAAGACGGTGGCTCAGTGTGTGGAGTTCTACTACAGCTATAAGAGGCAGGTGAAGACGGGTCGGAACGGAGCTCTGATCTACGGAGACATGGACCCACCTGAGAGCAGGAACACTGAGGAGGAGCTGGACCACAAGGTGAGTTGATTGACTACCTACAAAAGGATGTTATAACACATTCACAAGCAGTACATAAGCATTTACAGATTCTATAAACAATCCATCCCTTTACCAACAGATACAACACTACATAAGCAATCTTTGTACAATAATTATTGTCTTCAATGTTCCCTCCAAAAAACTGTAGGTCTGCTGAGTGTAAACTTGAACATTCTGTACAACTTCCGGCGCGTGTTTAATGTGAACACTGAGGCTGTACCCGCTTTAAGTTACAGTTGTAAACGTGGGCTACTGTGACTATTTTATCATAATGTTGGCCTACCAATGTGGCCTACCATCAAAAGCAATGGAGAAAATGCATGCCATAACATTTTAACATGGAAATAGCTGTTCTATCATTTAGCCTACATTAGCAGCCAATGTGTGGTGTCAATGTAGGCCTATATTCCATGAGACTTGAAAGAAACTTGCAGGGCTTGACATGAACCTGTTTATCCACTTGTCCTTCAGACAAGGAGGTGACTGAAAATGTTGTTGTGTTGTTTGATGCCAGAAACCACTTTACAAATAAAATGCATTATTATTCCCATATCATTATTACAGAGAATCAGACAAATTATACTACCCTCTGCCTATTGGCTACTTAGCTTATTCAAGCCTGTCTCAAAAATGCAACACTGCCCCTTTAAGACACACAAAAAACTATAACTGGCTCACTTTTCTAAGATGGGTAGAAATGTACACATTTTATGCTCTTGCAGGAAGCAATCACTCCCCCATTGCTGACTACAAATGATCTATAACCGGGCTAATAATTCACTAACTAGCAAAGGATATGAACAGATGAACAAATGTGCACATGTTGCTACATGTAGCTCTCTCTTTGATCTCAAAACAAGCACATCATCTGATGACCGCTCATGCTGTAAACACAGTCCAGATCAAAGTGAATGGCACAGATCCATATATGGCAATGGTCTATTTGCATATAGGCCTACTGCAGCTCTGATTGGTTATGGCACACCGGTCTGTGTAGAGTACGGGCCTGACTTGTGCCTGTCAATAGAATCCGACTCCGAGGCGTTCTGCCTACAACAAAATCTTTTGCATAGTTAGTTTTGCATTCTAGAGTATTTTATAGTTTGTTTTGTTTCGGTATGTTCCATTGAAAGTGGCTAATATTGTGTTGATTCTATCACAATTCCAACAGTAAAGGGAAACATTTATAGTGTTAACTGACGGGGAAAACTCTAGAAAGTTCAGTAAAGTTCAATATCGTGCTTCTCTGCGCGGTCTGATATTTCTTCTGCACGGCAGTCCCGAGGGAACATTGCTTATCTTTCTCCTTCTCTCTCTCTCTCTCTCTCGCGCTCTCTCAGAGCTCTCAGAGCTGTCAGAGATTAGAATCTCGGAAGGAAGAGGAAGACAACAGGAATTGGGAGGGGTCAGTTGACAGGAAGCACCGGGGCTCCAGTCCAAGCAGGGTGACACAGACGTTACAGGCCACAGAGAACGTGAGTGGGAGACTCAGGGGGACAGTGTGTGTGTCTGTGTGTTGGAACGGAGGAGACGCTGACTAGAAGATGAATGAGCATTTTCATGGCTGTATGTGTTATGTTTCTTCTTGTGTAATCAACACTGATGCCCCCATGCAGTAAACAACATTTGCACTTTTGAACTTGCCTTAACTGAGTTCACAGTAGGATAGTGGATAGGGAGCTGCAACTTTGTTAAGTTTGTTGCTCTCTAGTGGCTAAACACTGAACAGCTGACTTGGCTGGCTTCCTCTCTCCCCATGTTGCGTAATTTCACTCTGTCAGCAAACGATGACTCATAAAACTGACCCCATTCCCCATTTTCTGCAGTTAGTTGGGTGACCTGGTAGAAAGCTATGGTTTTAAAAGGTGGCCTCTTGAGCTTTGGTGGAACATTGAGCTTTGTTATGTTTTGTATGGTCTGATGTAAAAATGTGTCAAAAACAAGCCTTATATTGATTTTTATTGAGTGTATTTTGTACTAACCAGGTACGCAATGTTCAGGTTAGTTTGGCTCTAGCTGGGAGGTGTGTGAGTGTGTGTTCTGACCAGAGGTGTGTGTGTGCAAAGCAGTTGACAAGATACTACTCTGACAGTGATCAGCTGTCATGCGCAGCTTGGCAGTGTTTTTTGTATGCATGCCTGTGACCTTGCATCTATGATCTTTTGAATGCTTATAAAATGTTGCCAATTAAGTATGTAAATGTGTGTGCAGGCTGGAGCGGTCCTGGTGCTGAAGACACAGGAGGATGTGAGGAGAGACCAGATGTCTTCCTGGGTCAGTCACCCCCCTCAGCCCTCTCCCTCGAAACCACGGCCGCCTCCCAAGACCGGGACCATATCAGGGACCAAGGGCCCCGCCGGACCAGAGGGAGAGTTCCCTTGCAAGAAGTGTGGCAGGTAAGTGTCTGAGACATGTCTTAGAATAGAATATCTTAGATGGCTATAGGCAGAGCAACATGGTAGCGTCAACTGTCAAAGATGGCCCAACTCTCTATGTGGTTATATGGTTAAAGGTACTGTATTTGGAGGCTCAGTTGGTTTCTGGTTAAAGGTATTGTATTTGGAAGCTCAGTTGGTTTCTGGTTAAAGGTACTTGGAAGCTCAGTTGGTTTCTGGTTAAAGGTACATGGAGGCTCAGTTGGTTTCTGTTTAAAGGTACATGGAGGCTCAGTTGGTTTCTGGTTAAAGGTACTGTATTTGGAAGCTCAGTTGGTTTCTGGTTAAAGGTACATGGAAGCTCAGTTGGTTTCTGGTTAAAGGTACATGGAAGCTCAGTTGGTTTCTGGTTAAAGGTACTTGGAAGCTCAGTTGGTTTCTGGTTAAATGTATTTGGAAGCTCAGTTGGTTTCTGGTTAAAGGTACTGTATTTGGAGGCTCAGTTGGTTTCTGGTTAAAGGTACTGTATTTGGAGGCTCAGTTGGTTTCTGGTTAAAGGTACTGTATTTGGAAGCTCAGTTGGTTTCTGGTTAAAGGTACATGGAGGCTCAGTTGGTTTCTGGTTAAAGGTACTTGGAAGCTCAGTTGGTTTCTGGTTAAAGGTACATGGAAGCTCAGTTGGTTTCTGGTTAAAGGTACATGGAAGTTCAGTTGGTTTCTGGTTAAAGGTACTGTATTTGGAAGCTCAGTTGGTTTCTGTTTAAAGGTACTTGGAAGCTCAGCTGGTTTCTGGTTAAAGGTACATGGAAGCTCAGTTGGTTTCTGGTTAAAGGTACATGGAAGCTCAGTTGGTTTCTGGTTAAAGGTACATGGAAGTTCAGTTGGTTTCTGGTTAAAGGTACTGTATTTGGAAGCTCAGTTGGTTTCTGGTTAAAGGTACATGGAAGCTCAGTTGGTTTCTGGTTAAAGGTACTTAGAAGCTCAGTTGGTTTCTGGTTAAAGGTACTGTATTTGGAAGCTCAGTTGGTTTCTGGTTAAAGGTACATGGAGGCTCTGTTGGTTTCTGGTTAAAGGTACATGGAGGCTCTGTTGGTTTCTGGTTAAAGGTACATGGAGGCTCTGTTGGTTTCTGGTTAAAGGTACTGTATTTGGAAGCTCAGTTGGTTTCTGGTTAAAGGTACATGGAGGCTCTGTTGGTTTCTGGTTAAAGGTACATGGAAGCTCAGTTGGTTTCTGGTTAAAGGTACTGTATTTGGAAGCTCAGTTGGTTTCTGGTTAAATGTATTTGGAAGCTCAGTTGGTTTCTGGTTAAAGGTATTGTATTTGGAAGCTCAGTTGGTTTCTGGTTAAAGGTACATGGAAGCTCAGTTGGTTTCTGGTTAAAGGTATTGTATTTGGAAGCTCAGTTGGTTTCTGGTTAAAGGTACTTGGAAGCTCAGTTGGTTTCTGGTTAAAGGTACTTGGAAGCTCAGCTGGTTTCTGGTTAAAGGTACATGGAAGCTCAGTTGGTTTCTGGTTAAAGGTACATGGAAGCTCAGTTGGTTTCTGGTTAAAGGTACATGGAAGTTCAGTTGGTTTCTGGTTAAAGGTACTGTATTTGGAAGCTCAGTTGGTTTCTGGTTAAAGGTATTGTATTTGGAAGCTCAGTTGGTTTCTGGTTAAAGGTACATGGAGGCTCAGTTGGTTTCTGGTTAAAGGTACATGGAAGCTCAGTTGGTTTCTGGTTAAAGGTACATGGAAGCTCAGTTGGTTTCTGGTTAAAGGTACATGGAGGCTCAGTTGGTTTCTGTTTAAAGGTACATGGAGGCTCAGTTGGTTTCTGGTTAAAGGTACTGTATTTGGAAGCTCAGTTGGTTTCTGGTTAAAGGTACATGGAGGCTCAGTTGGTTTCTGGTTAAAGGTACTGTATTTGGAAGCTCAGTTGGTTTCTGGTTAAAGGTACATGGAAGCTCAGTTGGTTTCTGGTTAAAGGTACATGGAAGCTCAGTTGGTTTCTGGTTGAAGGTACTTGGAAGCTCAGTTGGTTTCTGGTTAAATGTATTTGGAAGCTCAGTTGGTTTCTGGTTAAAGGTACTGTATTTGGAGGCTCAGTTGGTTTCTGGTTAAAGGTACTGTATTTGGAGGCTCAGTTGGTTTCTGGTTAAAGGTACTGTATTTGGAAGCTCAGTTGGTTTCTGGTTAAAGGTACATGGAGGCTCAGTTGGTTTCTGGTTAAAGGTACTTGGAAGCTCAGTTGGTTTCTGGTTAAAGGTACATGGAAGCTCAGTTGGTTTCTGGTTAAAGGTACATGGAAGTTCAGTTGGTTTCTGGTTAAAGGTACTGTATTTGGAAGCTCAGTTGGTTTCTGTTTAAAGGTACTTGGAAGCTCAGCTGGTTTCTGGTTAAAGGTACATGGAAGCTCAGTTGGTTTCTGGTTAAAGGTACATGGAAGCTCAGTTGGTTTCTGGTTAAAGGTACATGGAAGTTCAGTTGGTTTCTGGTTAAAGGTACTGTATTTGGAAGCTCAGTTGGTTTCTGGTTAAAGGTACATGGAAGCTCAGTTGGTTTCTGGTTAAAGGTACTTAGAAGCTCAGTTGGTTTCTGGTTAAAGGTACTGTATTTGGAAGCTCAGTTGGTTTCTGGTTAAAGGTACATGGAGGCTCTGTTGGTTTCTGGTTAAAGGTACATGGAGGCTCTGTTGGTTTCTGGTTAAAGGTACATGGAGGCTCTGTTGGTTTCTGGTTAAAGGTACTGTATTTGGAAGCTCAGTTGGTTTCTGGTTAAAGGTACATGGAGGCTCTGTTGGTTTCTGGTTAAAGGTACATGGAAGCTCAGTTGGTTTCTGGTTAAAGGTACTGTATTTGGAAGCTCAGTTGGTTTCTGGTTAAATGTATTTGGAAGCTCAGTTGGTTTCTGGTTAAAGGTATTGTATTTGGAAGCTCAGTTGGTTTCTGGTTAAAGGTACATGGAAGCTCAGTTGGTTTCTGGTTAAAGGTACATGGAGGCTCAGTTGGTTTCTGGTTAAAGGTACTTGGAAGCTCAGTTGGTTTCTGGTTAAAGGTACTTGGAAGCTCAGCTGGTTTCTGGTTAAAGGTACATGGAAGCTCAGTTGGTTTCTGGTTAAAGGTACATGGAGGCTCAGTTGGTTTCTGGTTAAAGGTATTGTATTTGGAAGCTCAGTTGGTTTCTGGTTAAAGGTACTTGGAAGCTCAGTTGGTTTCTGGTTAAAGGTACTTGGAAGCTCAGCTGGATTCTGGTTAAAGGTACATGGAAGCTCAGTTGGTTTCTGGTTAAAGGTACATGGAAGCTCAGTTGGTTTCTGGTTAAAGGTACATGGAAGTTCAGTTGGTTTCTGGTTAAAGGTACTGTATTTGGAAGCTCAGTTGGTTTCTGGTTAAAGGTATTGTATTTGGAAGCTCAGTTGGTTTCTGGTTAAAGGTACATGGAGGCTCAGTTGGTTTCTGGTTAAAGGTACATGGAAGCTCAGTTGGTTTCTGGTTAAAGGTACATGGAAGCTCAGTTGGTTTCTGGTTAAAGGTACATGGAGGCTCAGTTGGTTTCTGGTTAAAGGTACTTGGAAGCTCAGTTGGTTTCTGGTTAAAGGTACATGGAAGCTCAGTTGGTTTCTGGTTAAAGGTACTGTGTTTGGAAGCTCAGTTGGTTTCTGGTTAAAGGTACATGGAAGCTCAGTTGGTTTCTGGTTAAAGGTACATGGAAGCTCAGTTGGTTTCTGGTTAAAGGTACATGGAAGCTCAGTTGGTTTCTGGTTAAAGGTACATGGAGGCTCAGTTGGTTTCTGGTTAAAGGTACTTGGAAGCTCAGTTGGTTTCTGGTTAAAGGTACATGGAAGCTCAGTTGGTTTCTGGTTAAAGGTACATGGAGGCTCAGTTGGTTTCTGGTTAAAGGTACTTGGAAGCTCAGTTGGTTTCTGGTTAAAGGTACATGGAAGCTCAGTTGGTTTCTGGTTAAAGGTACTGTATTTGGAAGCTCAGTTGGTTTCTGGTTAAAGGTACATGGAAGCTCAGTTGGTTTCTGGTTAAAGGTACATGGAAGCTCAGTTGGTTTCTGGTTAAAGGTACATGGAAGCTCAGTTGGTTTCTGGTTAAAGGTACTGTATTTGGAAGCTCAGTTGGTTTCTGTTTAAAGGTATTTGGAGGCTCTGTTGGTTTCTGGTTAAAGGTACATGGAAGCTCAGTTGGTTTCTGGTTAAAGGTACATGGAAGCTCAGTTGGTTTCTGGTTAAAGGTACTGTATTTGGAAGCTCAGTTGGTTTCTGGTTAAAGGTATTTGGAGGCTCAGTTGGTTTCTGGTTAAAGGTATTTGGAGGCTCAGTTGGTTTCTGGTTAAAGGTACATGGAAGCTCAGTTGGTTTCTGGTTAAAGGTACATGGAAGCTCAGTTGGTTTCTGGTTAAAGGTACATGGAAGCTCAGTTGGTTTCTGGTTAAAGGTACATGGAGGCTCAGTTGGTTTCTGGTTAAAGGTACTTGGAAGCTCAGTTGGTTTCTGGTTAAAGGTATTTGGAGGCTCAGTTGGTTTCTGGTTAAAGGTACATGGAAGCTCAGTTGGTTTCTGGTTAAAGGTACTGTATTTGGAAGCTCAGTTGGTTTCTGTTTAAAGGTATTTGGAGGCTCTGTTGGTTTCTGGTTAAAGGTATTTGGAGGCTCAGTTGGTTTCTGGTTAAAGGTATTTGCATATAAAAGAAACATAGTCTTGAGATCCAAGATTTGGATAAAGCTATTCCAATTGATTGATTGCAAAGTGTAAAACATCTGTCTGTATTTTGCAGCAGGTTGACGCTTATTACCATGAATTTTGCCCTTGAGGCAGAACTGGGCGATTTCTGCTTGTTGGGCCAGCTGCAAAGTCCAAATTGGATATATGTATGAAAAATAAAATCATTGACAAAAATAGCTTTTTGGTCTAAATTTAAGGTTAGGGTTAGGCATTAGGGTTAGCAGTGTGGTTAAGTTTAGGGTAAATGTTAGGTTTAAAATCAGATTTTATGACATTGTGTCTGTGCCAGCTAGTGACCACTCTGCAGAGCTGCCTCCAGGGCAAGATTCATGACAATAAATACCAACCTGCTGTTTTGCAAGTAGAAGTTGTTTACTCTGAATCGTATGGACTAGTAGTAGTGATGTGTATTGTAAATTGGAGAAGAAACCTTGATCAAAGGGTACTGAGATATCGACAACATCTGCAGGATAACTGCCTTCTACTGGTTGGTTGGGATATGTTGAAATATTGGAGATGTTGTTGGTTGCAAAAACACTGATTTGAGAAGCACTCCGAGCACTTTGTGTGCGTGGGTGAGTGCGTTTGTGTGTGTGCATGCGTGTATAACATAGTGAGAAGTGCTCCTTGGTGGTTGTTTGAGCAGGAAGGAATAAAGCAAAGTTGGACGATTTTGATAGAAGAGCTCACCCTTAGCAACCGCAGTCCTGTTATTATCAACTGTCTCCTAGCAACTGAAACACAGCAGTGATATGGCATGCCATGCCCCCAGTCTATGCAGCTCTGCCCAGCGACTAACTGTGTACTAATTATCAACACGCCCATTATCCGGGTCCTCATTGGCCCATATACTGTAGACTACTCTGCAGTATTCTGCCTTATCATG
Source organism: Oncorhynchus mykiss (assembly GCF_013265735.2). Classification (NCBI taxonomy): domain Eukaryota; kingdom Metazoa; phylum Chordata; class Actinopteri; order Salmoniformes; family Salmonidae; genus Oncorhynchus; species Oncorhynchus mykiss. The sequence continues at coordinate 35,052,707 of NC_048589.1, forward strand.
GTGTTGCACATCACACAGTTCTAGATTCACCGTAGAAAAACCACGAGAGCAGACCTTCTCTTCTGCACAAGCACTGTATGGTTTGTGAACCTAGATTATGAAGTGAGGAAAACTGATATTTCATTTACACGTGGACAAATGTTTCTGGCATCTGGACTTCATCAGTTCTCCTTCCTTCAGATTCAAGGTTCACACACAGTACAGTGATTGTGTAAAGACAATGTCTACACTCCTCGAATTGAAGTGCGGACCTATTTTTCTACACGAACAATAAACCAACACCATACAGTGCTTGTCCACAGATACGAAAGCCTCTCCTCCTCCTCCTCCTTCTCCCCTTAGGATCTTCTACAAGGTGAAGAGCCGCAGTGCCCACATGAAGAGTCACGCGGAGCAGGAGAAGAAGGCCGCAGCGCTGAGGCAGAAGGAGGCGGAGGAGAGGGCAGCGGCCCAGGCGGCAGCAGAGGCTGCAGCGTTACTGGCCGCCCGGCAGGACGGAGAACGGGAGGGGAACACAGCCGGAGGAGACAGCACAAACGATGACTCGTCTGAGGAAGATGATGATGAAGAGGAAGATGAGGACTGGCACTAAGACCATAGAGATAGAAAACGAGCCCACCCCACCTGTCTTTGCCATTATGGCAAGTGTACGCTCAATCTATCTGGCTTAGACAGACAGACAGACAGACAGACAGCCCTCTCCACGGTCAGGGTGAGCGGTAACAAACAGAACAGAGCAGAACTCTGAGGTCTCAGAACCCTAGCGCCCTTGAGTGTTCAGCTACGGCTACTAACACTCAAGGGACATTTTACGCCCTCTTGTTACGCCCTCTTGTTACGCCCCCCTTTTACGCCCTCTTGTTACGCCCCCCTTTTACGCCCTCTTGTTACGCCCTCTAGTTACGCCCTCTTGTTACGCCCTCTAGTTACGCCCTCTTGTTACGCCCTCTTGTTACGCCCTCTTGTTACGCCTGCTTTAGCAGCGTTTCTCTCTGGGAAAAAACTGTCTTTATAAACAAACTGCTTTTTTTTATTGTTTCATGGAACAGGATCTCCTATCTTGACACTTTCAGGGACAAGTTCTCTCACGTGTTTTCTCCCTCTTCCCTTTAACCTGCTTGTGAAGTGTTCAGGGGTTAACTCTCTCTCAGGCACACAGTAGGGTAGGAAAGAAAGCCATGCCATCTCTCTCTCTAACACCAATACTTTTCTTTCTCCTGTCTGCCATCCACCCCTGGCTTCTTCCTCTTCCTGTCAGCACTTTCAGCCAATCACAACACAGCACACAGACTCATCAGGTGGGAACTATATAGCCACACCCTCAGCCCAGCCTTTAAAAACTAGAATAGTTTGTGATGCCTGGCAATGCAAGACTACATGAACCACAATGCAACCCGGCGTGGCCACTGTTTTCTCTACTCTCTGATCCTCCAGTTTGATATGTTATTATGAATAGAAGGACACCATATGAGTGATTGGGACCATGCAATATTGAAGTTGAAAGGACTTCCAGGTCATGAAAAGCCCAGATAGACTGATGTGGTGGTAACACCAAAGATGGTGGATAAATGAAGATTTCCCACTCAGGCAGTTTACCATTGAAAAAAATGGTCAGTTCCAGTCTGCTTAAGGGGGTGGCTCTCCCATAGGCACCAATGCATTAGTAGCTGGGTCTGATCCGCTTCGTTCATTGACTATACATTAACCAGAAAAGGTGGGATGTCTCACTTCTTCCGTCTCTCGTAACACTGCCTGTGTGGAGGCTTACCTATATGTGAAGGAAGGAACCATTTAGAGAACAGAACACACATTGTTGTGCGAGTTTCTGCATTTTTCCTGTTTGGGACTTTTTCACTCACTCAAGGCTGTCAAAAGCTTGCACAGATGCGTCGGGTCCTCAGTTCACCGAACTGGTTTCATCTTAGTTTCAAGTGCTGTTCTCAGTTGGATCCCTACCCTGATCACTTGTTTTATAGTCATCATGTGGTGTTTCTCCTCACTGTCGAGGCCTTGGATGTTTTCAACACTTTATCTTTGGATGAACGACAATCAATTTTACAAAGGTTCTTTTTATATCCAACAAATTACTGTTGCTTTTTTGCTTATTATATCAAATTGTTAATGTTGTTTTTTGTTAATAATATTGTTATTAATGATGTCACAGTTGTCTCTTGTATTATTGTGATCTTGGATTGTTTTTGTGGCAGGTTGCTTTGGAGATCTCTTTCTCATATTGACTGTAGTGTAGTGTTATTTAAGACATTGCTTTCGCTGTCTGCTTTGAACTGTGAGGTTTTAGAATTACATCTAAAGACAGTCTGAGTAGAGAAGAGATGTGAAACAGAATTGTAAATGTGCAGTAGATAGAAGAACCACGTGATCCCTGATGACAACACCCCCTCTTATTCCTTGTATCCAGATGTCACCCAAATTTAAAACGGTTTAGGTAAGGTAAGGGTAGGGGTTAAGGTCAGGGTGAGGGTTTAAAGCTAGGGTTTAGGGTATGGACATCCCAAGGATTCTGGGATAGCACTAACCACATCATTACGGCATGAAGAAAGAGTGAGGAAAACATGATGATGATGATGTTGACTGTTGAATGATGTTGACTTTAATGGGTATGTCCATTCTATTTCTATAGCCTATTCTATAGAAAAGGATGTCTCTACCTATCTGACTATCTTATTGTCGACATATCTCGTTCTGCCAAGCTCCATATCTCTATCTCTATTGCCTCCTCCAAGCGCCAGACCAGACTCTATCTGTCGCCAAGGCAACAAGCGAGCAGGCTGAAGATTCTTCTCTTTAAGCAGTCAGCCACAGTGGGGAGCAGAGAGGAACAGCTCCAATTACCGGACCCAGTTAAACCTACCTGGGTACTATGCACTGTGTGTGTGTGTCAGAGGAGGCTGGCGGGGAGGGCTATAGGAGGACGGGCTCATTGTAATGGAATACATGGAACCGTATCAAACATTTACATTGTAGTAATTTAGCAGACACTTTTATCCAGAGCGACTTACAGGAGCTATTAGGGTTAAGTGCCTTGCTCAAGGACACATCCACATATTTTGTTGCCTAGTCAGCTCAGGAATTCCAACCAACAACCTTTTGGTTACCGGCCCAATGCTCTTATCTCCTAGACTACCTGCCACCACCAGAAACAACGTGTTTGACTCCATTCCAGCGATTCCATTCCAGACATTACAAACAGCCCATACTCCTATAGCTCCTCCCACCAGCCTCTTCTGGTGTGTGTGTTAGTGAGTGTGTGATGTGTATGCATTCTGGAGTGTTTGTGAGTGTGTGATGTGTATGCATTCTGGAGTGTTTGTGAGTGTGTGATGTGTAATCATTCTGGAGTGTTTGTGAGTGTGTGATGTGTAATCATTCTGGAGTGTTTGTGAGTGTGTGATGTGTATGCATTCTGGAGTGTTTGTGAGTGTGTGATGTGTATGCATTCTGGAGTGTTTGTGAGTGTGTGATGTGTATGCATTCTGGAGTGTTTGTGAGTGTGTGATGTGTATGCATTCTGGAGTGTTTGTGAGTGTGTGATGTGTAATCATTCTGGAGTGTTTGTGAGTGTGTGATGTGTATGCATTCTGGAGTGTTTGTGAGTGTGTGATGTGTATGCATTCTGGAGTGTTTGTGAGTGTGTGATGTGTATGCATTCTGGAGTGTTTGTGAGTGTGTGGAATGCCGCTTGCAAGTTTGCTTTTTCTAGTCAAATATCACTCTGAAATATAATTTAGCCAGTTGAGAGAAGAGGTTTTATCCTGACTATTTACTTTTGTAACCTCAATGTATCTCTCCTTACCCTTTTTTTTTATTATTATTTTTCTCCCCACAAGATGGTCATGGGGAACTGTTTGTTTTGACATGTTATTTTAATACTGTAAAACAGAATTAAGGAGGAAGTTGAGGGAGGGCATGCCACGAAAGGCCAAGAAGCTGGAAGCCTTATTCACTTTCATTCAATTAGTTAAGGGAATAAAACACTTTACATTTGATTTACATTAAGAATATCTATGAATTAAACTCTATGAATGCATACTTTGTATGCTATTTTCCTATGGGGGTTCATTTCACACTAAGGATGTAAAATGGAATGGAATCTCAAGTGCTTTTTACTACAATGTAACTTATTTGGTTAAATTAGATTTTTACTATCTGTGTGTTTTTGTAATAAAAAATGGGGAAAGCACTGTTTATTAAAATGTTACAATACTCATGAAATAAGTGTTTTGGTCCTTTACAAAATGTGCTAGTATCTATAAGCTGACATGTTATGGGTCCAGGTTAGTCCATAGAGTCACTGTTTCATTCAGTGTGTGTCTGGCTCCAGGGTAAAGTTTTCTCTAGGTGCAGATCTAGGATCAGCTTCCCCTCTGCCAATCTTCACCCCAACCATTAGTGGGGGAAATGCTAAACTGACCCAAGATAAGCGTCTTGGGGCAACTTCACCCTACACCATGTCTGTAGCTGTTATTTCACTAAGATCCACTACGGGGCGGTATTGTAGTAGGAATCTTACATGCCTTTACATATCCCAAGCATAAGAGGGCATCATTGTTTCAAATTGTATGTTCATTTGACTTTTCTTGTCTTGTTTTTCTGGCTGAAATAAATAGCTTTATTCCAGATTGAGCTAGAATAATGTTATACTATGTACAATACTGGATTTACTCTTTGTATTGTAAGAGTCATTGGTCAGATGTGGCTGTTTTGGTGGAACATCCAAACTGGTGGTTGGATGTTGGTCTGGATGGAGCTTGGTGTGGCTGTTTGGTAGTATGTCTTTGAATTTATTTATTCAATTTTAGCATGTTATTCTGCACGTGTTCCTCTTAAATCTTTGTTTGGCTCTTTTGTTTGTCCTTTCACTCTGACATTTTCTCTCTCCCCCTTCTGTTGTTTCTCTCTACAGTGAAAGTGTTGGACTAGCTTGATCAGTAGTGCTGGACAGAGCTGCAGTGGGCTACTAGAACAAAGTTGGCTCAGGATGACAGACAATATTCACAGTCAAAACAAGGACAGTATGACGCTCAGATGTCTCCTCCATAGAAATGGAAGGAATAGAACATTCTATTTCTATGCTCACACACTGCGTATGTAAGGGGTCCAAAGCCTGGGAGAAGAGAGGGAGGAGGGAGGGGTGTATTGAAAGAGGTAGGAATGCAGGGAAGAAGGGAGGAAAGACGGTTAGGAGAAGTGGGGTTTGAACTGAAGAGGATTCTTCAACATGAAACGTTGCTTTATCTTGAAAGCTGTGACAGCATCTGGGAACAATCAGAGATCAGAGCCATGTGTAACTCAGCCTTTAGCACCATAGGGCCCTCCATGTTCATCACTAAGCTCAAGGCCCTCTAAGTGCATCACTAAGCTCAGGGCCCTCCAAGCTCATCACTAAGCTCAGGGCCCTCCTTGTGCATCACTAAGCTCAAGGCCCTCCAAGCCCATCACTAAGCTCAGGGCCCTCCAAGCTCATCACTAAGCTCAGGGCCCTCCAAGCTCATCACTAAGCTCAGGGCCCTCCAAGCTCATCACTAAGCTCAGGGCCCTCCAAGCTCATCACTAAGCTCAGGGCCCTCCAAGCTCATCACTAAACTCAGGGCCCTCCAAGCTCATCACTAAGCTCAGGGCTCTGGGTCTGAACCCTTCACCGTGCACTGGGTCCTGGACTTTCAAATGGTCCGACCCCAAGTTATGAAGGTAGTGCCTAGCCCCCTCCTGTACTCCCTGTTCATCCATGACTGCGTGGCCACAAAGTCTCCAACTCAATCATCAAGTTTGCTGATGACACAAGAGTGGTAGGCCTGATTACCAACAACGACGAGACAGCCTACAGGGAGGAGGTGAGAGCCCTGGCAGAGTGGTGCCAGGAAAATAACCTCAACATCAACTAAATTAAGGACATGATCGTGGACTACAGGAGACAGCAGAGAGAGCATGCCCCCATCCACCTATTCTCTATTGCACTGTAATGGCACCCTATTCTCTATTGCACTGTAATGGTACCCTATCCTCTATTGCACTGTAATGGCACCCTATCCTCTATTGCACTGTAATGGGACACTATTCTCTATTGCACTGTAATGGGACTCTATTCTCTATTGCACTGTAATGGGACACTATTCTCTATTGCTCTGTAATGGGACACTATTCTCTATTGCTCTGTAATGGGACACTATTCTCTATTGCTCTGTAATGGGACACTATTCTCTATTGCACTGTAATGGGACACTATTCTCTATTGCTCTGTAATGGGACACTATTCTCTATTGCACTGTAATGGGACACTATTCTCTATTGCACTGTAATGGGACACTATTCTCTATTGCTCTGTAATGGGACACTATTCTCTATTGCACTGTAATGGGACACTATTCTCTATTGCACTGTAATGGGACACTATTCTCTATTGCTCTGTAATGGGACACTATTCTCTATTGCACTGTAATGGGACACTATTCTCTATTGCTCTGTAATGGGACACTATTCTCTATTGCACTGTAATGGGACACTATTCTCTATTGCACTGTAATGGGACACTATTCTCTATTGCACTGTAATGGTACCCTATCCTCCATTGCACTGTAATGGGACACTATTCTCAATTGCACTGTAATGGGACACTATTCTCTATTGCTCTGTAATGGGACTTTCCAGGTGAAGAAAAAATAAAGCAGTTATTGATGAAGTCAAACAAAATCTGGTTTAAGTTGCAAATGCGAGACACCTTCAGCACAGGGTCTCTGAGCCTTATATCCTTATCACATATGTTCTGGAAACACGTTACAAAAGACATAACACAAGGCAGTGAACCACACAGTCTCACAGAATACAATAATAACCAGTGTGACTGGCGCCAATACTATCAGCAGATAGGAGCACTGTCCATAACATTCAAGTCTAGTGAACATCGACCTTGCACAAACAGAATCTTGTGTATTACAGAAAGGAAAACTATAAAACGTGTTAATCACTTAACTGAATGGGACTTCTATATTTAATTTGCCATTTTATATTTAATTTGCCATTACACACTATATAGGGAACAGAGACCTATTTGGGACTGAATGTGAGTCACAAATAATTCTCTCTGACTCTCCCAGTCCAGTGGCCTCTATGTGCCGTTTGGGACGCAGACAGAGAGACTAATTTGTAACTGGCTGTTGGTGGTGATGGTATTCTGGTTCATTTATCAGAGAGAGGAGATCAACCCCATCAGCCATCATGTAGTGTGGAGAGAGGGTTTGGCCATGCCAGTCCAAGTGTGGGTGTGTGTGTGTTTGAGAGACCTGAATCCTGGGATCAACTCAACATGGCAGAACATATGTAGCTATTACAGATGGCTGTACTGCAGCACTAACTGACCTTACCTAGTGCAGCACTAACTGACCTTACCTAGTGCAGCACTAACTGACCTTACCTAGTGCAGAACTAACTGACCTTACCTAGTGCAGAACTAACTGACCTTACCTAGTGCAGCACTAATTGACCTTACCTAGTGCAAAACTAACTGACCTTACCCAGTGCAGCACTAACTGACCTTACCTAGTGCAGAACTAACTGACCTTACCTAGTGCAAAACTAACTGACCTTACCTAGTGCAGAACTAACTGACCTTACCTAGTGCAGAACTAACTGACCTTACCTAGTGCAGAACTAACTGACCTTACCTAGTGCAGAACTAACTGACCTTACCTAGTGCAGCACTAACTGACCTTACCTAGTGCAGCACTAACTGACTTTACCTAGTGCAGAACTAACTGACCTTACCTAGTGCAAAACTAACTGACCTTACCTAGTGCAGCACTAACTGACCTTACCTAGTGCAGAACTAACTGACCTTACCTAGTGCAAAACTAACTGACCTTACCTAGTGCAGAACTAACTGACCTTACCTAGTGCAGAACTAACTGACCTTACCTAGTGCAGAACTAACTGACCTTACCTAGTGCAGAACTAACTGACCTTACCTAGTGCAGAACTAACTGACCTTACCTAGTGCAGAACTAACTGACTTTACCTAGTGCAGAACTAACTGACCTTACCTAGTGCAGAACTAACTGACTTTACCTAGTGCAGAACTAACTGACCTTACCTAGTGCAGCACTAACTGACCTTACCTAGTGCAGAACTAACTGACCTTACCTAGTGCAGAACTAACTGACCTTACCTAGTGCAGAACTAACTGACCTTACCTAGTGCAGCACTAACTGACCTTACCTAGTGCAGAACTAACTGACCTTACCTAGTGCAGCACTAACTGACCTTACCTAGTGCAGCACTAACTGACCTTACCTAGAGCAGAACTAACTGACCTTACCTAGTGCAGCACTAACTGACCTTACCTAGTGCAGAACTAACTGACCTTACCTAGTGCAAAACTAACTGACCTTACCTAGTGCAGAACTAACTGACCTTACCTAGTGCAGCACTAACTGACCTTACCTAGTGCAGAACTAACTGACCTTACCTAGTGCAGCACTAACTGACCTTACCTAGTGCAGAACTAACTGACTTTACCTAGTGCAGAACTAACTGACCTTACCTAGTGCAGAACTAACTGACTTTACCTAGTGCAGAACTAACTGACCTTACCTAGTGCAGCACTAACTGACCTTACCTAGCCTCCAGGTTGTCTCAATAGGATGAGTAGAACAACACACAAACACATACGCACATGCATGCACGCACACACACACACACAGACAGACAGACAGACAGACAGACAGACAGACAGACAGACAGACAGACAGACAGACAGACAGACACACAGACAGACAGACAGACAGACACAAACATACACACACAAAGATACAGACACAAACAAAATAATGCCTACTGCCTACTATGCAGTTTCAGTCTTACCTCACTGTGTACAACAGTTTCAGTCTATAGAACAGGAACAGGTAGAGCTGCGTAGCTCCCACCACAGTACTAGAAGGTCATCTGCATGATCATTAAAGGGATAGTGTGAGATTTTGGCGTACTAGCTGCTCCTGTAGACTTCCAGTCATTGCACTAACGCTAGTTATCAATGGTCCAGACACTGCATTTAACTTCCTTCAAACTGCACACAGAGACATAAAAATGGTATCCATGAGTTCATCTGACTCTGGGTAAGTAGAAAACAAGGGTTAAGGTTGTTTTGGGTTCTTTTGGGAACTTTGGGGTTCTTTTAGGTACTCTAGTTTTTTTTGGGTACTTTGAGGTACCTGTTTGGGTTATTTGGGTTGTTTGGGATGATTAGTAGGACCCCCCAAAAAAAGGTTTTAATTGCCAAAATCTTACCCTATCCCTTTAATGACTATTGTTTCAACAGAGGGACACACTTAGTCCTCTACTTATTCTGTCTATATTCTGTCCTGGACCATTGCTTCCTCATTGAGGGAAGAGATTTTGACTCACATCATAAAATAATATTTCCACCATCATCTACAGCCCTAAATAGAAATATCTACTGGGACTCATCTAACAGATGGTCTGGTCCCAAACCTCAGTGAAGTGGTCAGAGTCTGGGCTTATTGGATCTCAGGGACTGTACGTGTCACTAAAATGGAACCAAGACTCCAGTGGACCACTTGGTCCACTACCCAGGGCCTTGCTGATCTCCTTTTATCTGACTGTCTGTACTACCTAGGGCCTTGTTTATCTCCTCCTATCTGATGTGAACAAGGCCCTGGGTAGTACAGACAGTCAGATAGGAGGAGATAAACAGGACCAATCAAAAGGAATGCAGTTGGAGTCATGCTCAGGCTTAGACACAGATGTGTTACTTGGATCCCAGATGGGTCTGCTTCACATCGATGACTCCTCTGTCTCTCTCTCTCTCTCTCTCTCTCTCTCTCTCTCTCTCTCTCTCTCTCTCTCTCTCCTTAGGACATCCTCGCTGCTCATGCTGAAGAGAAAGAGAGCAATGAACTTACTACCCCTTAAAACTGTGATCAGGTTTAATGTCGTAATGATACAATGATGAAATAGGAGGTTCAAATGGGACTCAGGGCTCCATTGCTACCCTGAGGGCCAAGACAGATTCCCAGGCCGACCTGGTCCTTACTACTCTGTACCCACCGACCGCCAACCCTGGACCGGCCCTGACTACCCCCCCCCCCCCCCCCCCCGATCCTCCCACTCCTCTAGGTGGACCGGCCTGGCAGGCACACTAACATTTCCAATTGATGAGAGTAGCAGAGACACTCAAGACCATGGCTCCCTGCCCCTGTCAAGGCCAGGAGCCAAAATCCTCCCTCCCTCCTCTCCTCCACCTTCTCCTCTGCTTTCCTATACCAAAGTTGACTATGTTCCTCTCTCCCTATTGGCCCTATGAGGCGGAAAGACCAACACTTGATCAAAGAAGATTCTATGAGCTTTTTGTACAGGGGTTATGGATGGGCGTCTGTAGGAATTGATATGATGTATGTGTCTACTGTATGTTATTGCATGTTACTGCCTGCTGTGTGTCTGTTTTGTGATGAGAGTTGGCATTGGGGACATTGGGGGCCAGTGGAGGACACACAGGGATGTGTTGATTTGTCTCTGGGCCCCTGGTGTAAACAGTTGGCCCCTGGTCTACTGTAGTATACACAGTCCAGTCCAGGCAGGGAATCACATCATAGATTAGCTAGTGAAGCCATCCAACAGCAGCTAAGCAGTTCCCTTTGGTTTCTGTTCCAACACCAATACCAGACCTTTCCTCTGCTCTTTATCTTCTGGTTGGAGGCGGCCATGTTTCTGAGAGGGAGCTATCACTGAGTTTCCTCTCCGCCTTCACTACAGAGATAAGCAACTATACACATTACACACACGCACAAATGGACGCACGCATGCATACACGCACGAGCACACACACACACACTTTATAAATACTTTATAAATACTTTATAAATGTTTTGAGTGACCAGAGTCATTTCTCACAAAAACATGGGAATGACATTGGTAGACATTCCTGCAGCACCTGGTCAAAGAATAATCACACAACTCAGGGTGTTTAATGAAATATGTACATGTGTGACTAACTAGTTTACTAACATTTACAGATGTGGGAGTAATGATTAATAAATGGCGAGCAAACGGTTTGTTAACGCCTCATAAATGGTGTATTATGAACCGTTCAAATAAACTGTTGAGGGGAGTGGAGGACCAAAGTGCTGGAGGCGGTTAGTAGGAGGACGATAATGAGTTGGAGGGTAAGTAGATAATGAGTTGGAGGGTAAGTAGATAATCAGTTGGAGGGTAAGTAGATAATGAGTTTGAGGGTAAGTAGATGAGTTTGAGGGTAAGTAGATAATGAGTTTGAGGGTAAGTAGATAATGAGTTTGAGGGTAAGTAGATAATCAGTTGGAGGGTAAGTAGATAATGAGTTTGAGGGTAAGTAGATAATCAGTTTGAGGGTAAGTAGATGAGTTTGAGGGTAAGTAGATAATGAGTTTGAGGGTAAGTAGATAATGAGTTTGAGGGTAAGTAGATAATCAGTTGGAGGGTAAGTAGATAATGAGTTTGAGGGTAAGTAGATAATCAGTTTGAGGGTAAGTAGATGAGTTTGAGGGTAAGTAGATAATGAGTTTGAGGGTAAGTAGATAATGAGTTTGAGGGTAAGTAGATAATGAGTTTGAGGGTAAGTAGATAATGAGTTTGAGGGTAAGTAGATAATGAGTTTGAGGGTAAGTAGATAATGAGTTTGAGGGTAAGTAGATAATGAGTTTGAGGGTAAGTAGATAATGAGTTTGAGGGTAAGTAGATAATGAGTTTGAGGGTAAGTAGATAATGAGTTTGAGGGTAAGTAGATAATGAGTTTGAGGGTAAGTAGATAATCAGTTTGAGGGTAAGTAGATAATCAGTTTGAGGGTAAGTAGATAATGAGTTTGAGGGTAAGTAGATAATGAGTTTGAGGGTAAGTAGAAAATGAGTTTGAGGGTAAGTAGATGAGTTTGAGGGTAAGTAGATAATGAGTTTGAGGGTAAGTAGATAATGAGTTTGAGGGTAAGTAGATAATGAGTTTGAGGGTAAGTAGATAATGAGTTTGAGGGTAAGTAGATAATGAGTTTGAAGGGTAAGTAGATAATGAGTTTGAGGGTAAGTAGATAATGAGTTTGAGGGTAAGTAGATAATGAGTTTGAGGGTAAGTAGATAATGAGTTTGAGGGTAAGTAGATAATGAGTTTGAGGGTAAGTAGATAATCAGTTTGAGGGTAAGTAGATAATGAGTTTGAGGGTAAGTAGATAATGAGTGAGGGTAAGTAGATAATGAGCGAAAGAGGTGGAACAGGTGTCAATTAGACAATCATTCAAGTTGAATACAAAGTGTCAAGTCTCTCCTGACACTTGTTGTGAAAAGGATAGCTAACATAATTCCTGAGAATAAGAATAGCCTACATTTTCTTGTGTAGTTTTCTACTCAGTCACAGAGTGGCCTGTTGCTTTTTGACATCTGTGGCTTTTTAACCTCGGTCACCCTAACTTCACAATATAGTGCAGCACTGTTACATTCACCAGAACTAAAGTCAACAGGCGGGAAAAGCAGGGCACAACCAAAATCCCATTCTAGCATGCCAGCCCAGTTCAGTTCACAGTTGCAGCTCCAGATATTATTGTACTGAATTCTTCAGTGGTCTGAACGCGTTCCCACATACTGCAGAACCACCACAGGATCCCCTCTACAGCTACACCGCTTGGGAAAGCATTTTCTCTGCTCTCTCTCTTTCCCTCCTTTTTTTCATCTGGAGAGAAAATCGAGACTGAGTTTATTTGTGTTTTGGAGGGGGGAGACGGTTGCCATGGAGACACACCGAGGTTCTCAGACTTGGTGCATTCCAGTTTTATTTTCGAACCTTCTTACTTTTTATATCATACAGACAGAGAGAGAGCAAGTGAGAGAGAGATAGTGAGATAGAGATAGAGAAAGACAGTCTTAAATTTAAATCCCCATGTCCCCCTTTGAGAGGTTGGAGAGGAAGTTAGTTGTCTTGGTCTCTATTCTCCAATGGCCTTCATGAGTCCTATATTTTTGATCTCAGTAAAGGCTCTGTGCTGGTTTTGATTCAGATTGAGGGATGTTGTTGCATGTGTCAAACTGCTTTGCTTTATCTTGGCCAGGTCACAGTTGCAAATGAGAACGTGTTCTCAACTTGCCTACCTGGTTAAATAAAGGTGAAATAAAATAAATAAAAATAAATGTCTGAGTTGTCAGATTATAGAGAACGACGTTACAGGGATCAGATTAGATTGTTTGAAGCTCTGTTATACAGGACATTAATGGAACTGGATCCCAAATGACTTGAAATCCATCCCGACCTCTCATTGAGAAGATATGTGATTAGCACTTTATTATGGGTTGCCATGTTAGCCACAAGACTGGAACACAGCAGGACAGGCAGTGATAGGGTTGCCAGATATGTGGTTTTAAAATCCCCGCAAAAAGAAACCCGATTTGATTGGTTGAGACAGGATTGTATCAGAGGAAACCACAGTAACAACCGTCCTGGTTCCTTCCAACAGAGAAGAATGTTGTTCGGTTAAAAGTATTCTCCCCTTGAACGAGTTTAAAGGAAACTCATTCTGAGGGACAATAGTAGTTCAAATGAGTTTATTATCCGATGATCTTTGTAACCTCACTGTTATAGAAGTGTTCAGCACTGTGGTGGTTTATTCATGAACAACAATCATCTGAGCTCCACATGATTTTGGATATTTAATTGACTGCAGATTTGTTTTTGCATCAAACCGAACATGTACAGTATATTTTAGCAGGGAAGGAACAAACAACATGCCATTAGCAATCAACTAATTTCTAGGCCTGTCCGGGTTTGTCAAATTCTCTGTTTTCTTTTCTCTCTCAATCATACTCATAAATGCACCTCCGGAACCTTATGGATGGAATCTGTTCAGTGTCCCACCAGTTAGCACTGCAATGAGGAGATGTTCTAGAATTCACAGGAGGCTTCTGGAACTGCCAGAACCACATCAGAGAGAGTGATTCAAACATTTCTGCAAACGAGATGACGAGGATATCTTCATGCAGTTAGAATGGAAAACAGCACATAAGGGAAAGTACAGAGAGGGGAAATAGTGTAACCACCACCCGTCACTGGCCAGGGGTGAACCCCGCCATGGTGCTCTGCTCTGTGGAGTATCAGCCTGCGAGCTATGCCTAACTGCTTAACATCTGAAAGCCTAATGGCAGAGTAAATACTCTCTCTCAGATTGGTCTCTATGGTGAAGCAGTGAGTTAGCGTGTTTAACTAATGTGTGTTTTTCATTACTGTATCTATCCTGGTGTGTATGGTTCTCATAATCGCAGACCCGGATGCATCCCAAATGACACCCTGTGCCCTATGTAGTGTAGTGCACTACTTTAAGCCAAGCCCCATAAGGCTCTGGTCAAAATTAGTGCATTATGTAGGGAATAGGGCGCTATTTGAGACGTAGACCCGTACTCTGTAGCCTACTTCTGTACTGAATTACTGGTGCTTTCCGCAGTTCTGTCATACATAATGGGCCGGTTTTATGAAAGACATCGTAAACAGCAGACCACAAATGCAACCACCAGAGTTCTATCAACATTGGTGAGAGAGAGAAGTCAGCAAACAAAATACTCTCTGTCACCTTTCACGAGACTCTAAATAAAGCTCCTTAAGACCTACATCAGAGACCTACATCAGAGATCAACACCAGAGACCAACATCAGAGACCTACATCAGAGATCAACACCAGAGACCAACATCAGAGACCTACATCAGAGACCTACATCAGAGACCAACACCAGAGATCAACACCAGAGACCAACATCAGAGACCTACATCAGAGACCTACATCAGAGACCAACACCAGAGATCAACACCAGAGATCAACACCAGAGACCAACACCAGAGATCAACACCAGAGATCAACATCAGAGACCAACATCAGAGATCAACATCAGAGATCAACATCAGAGATCAACATCAGAGACCAACATCAGAGATCAACACCAGAGATCAACATCAGAGACCAATATCAGAGATCAACATCAGAGATCAACACCAGAGATCAACATCAGAGACCAACATCAGAGACCTACATCAGAGACCAACATCAGCGACCAACATCAGAGACCAACATCAGAGACCTACATCAGAGACCAACATCAGAGATCAACATCAGAGATCAACATCAGAGATCAACATCAGAGATCAACACCAGAGACCAACACCAGAGATCAACATCAGAGATCAACACCAGAGACCAACATCAGAGATCAACATCTGCTCATTATTATAGAGCCTTTTTTAACCTTTTATCCAGTTTATCTCACAAGGGAGACCTGGACAAGAGGGCAGTTCATAAAACAAACCTCTGTTATTGATCTTTTATTTCAAAATTCCGTGAGGCCGAGAGAACACTTTGCCATTTATAGCGAATTTCCTGCAGTTCTACACATTTTTTTTTCTCCACGGATGGAGAGAATATGTTGTGGTTTTAAAGCAAATTTCCTGCAATTCCAGCCTGGTCTCATAAGGAGCTGAGGGAACTCAGGATGAAGGCCTTTCTTAACATGAACTCCTCACGCCATTTCACTAGATAGAGGAGAATGGTTCATGGGAGAAACAGTGGCCACAGCTGTTTCTGTACAAAAGACTAAGGGCTGGATTAAATCCGTATTGCAGAAGTATCGCATAGGATCCGCACAATGGCTCGATTTAAATCTAAAGGCAACGTTCCCGCGTTCGCGGATACGACATTCAGGGTAAATGCTGCATATGTCGGCTCAATCGGAAATTACCTTTACATTTTAACGTGGATCTTCCGCGAGACTTCCGCGATATGGAATGAATCCAGCCCTGAGACGATGCATCCCGTGTTTCAAGCTTCCCTCTGGTCTGCTACTCCACCAGAACCTCTGTCTGTTGGATCAAAGCCGACGGACGTTCCCACAATATGAACAACTTCCCCAATCCCTGGACAGGAATCAATACAAAGTCAATACTATCCAGGTGGACTATCATAGCCCAATAATAATTCCCCTAAATGAATCCTACATTAGACTAGTTATTCTATTAGTGGAACTACTGTTCAGGGCCAGGGTTGTTAGCTTGTCCCCTTGCATGACTTATGAGTGAAAAAAATTGCGGAGACATGCAATTTCCTGCAGTTTGTGAAGTATGGGTACAGTGATTGATCTGAAAGGGGATTTATGTGGCGTATACGACGGGATGGAAATGAATACCTTCAAAGCTCTGGTAGCTAGAAGATGACTTACATACTGTATAGCATGCTACAGTGTCCAGGGTTTAAATACAATTTCAGTTGAGATTCAAACCAACCCTAAACCTTTTCAAATAATCAAAAGAAAACCACTGTGTGATTTGAAATTGCCTGTTAAAGTGGAGGAGTGCAGGACCTTCTGAATGGTGGGGGTTGTCATGGAGAACTTTCTGGTGTACTGTAGCAGTATGTCCTCCTCAATGGTACACTAAGCCATAAAGGAGACCCTATAATTCTTAATCAAAATAAATATCCTCTCTCCCTTACGAAAAACGATTGCAGTTAGAGTGCAGTATAACTGCAGTTAGAGTGCAGTATAACAGCAGTTAGAGTGCAGTATAACAGCAGTTAGAGTGCAGTATAACAGCAGTTAGAGTGCAGTATAACTGCAGTTAGAGTGCAGTATATCTGCAGTTAGAGTGCAGTATAACAGCAGTTAGAGTGCAGTATAACTGCAGTTAGAGTGCAGTATATCTGCAGTTAGAGTGCAGTATAACTGCAGTACACGGCAGTTATTTTGCAATTACTGCGTCCAAAATACCACAGTCGACTGCAGTTACTGCACTTTTACTGCAGTTTTAAAACTGCAATCTTTTTCCCCCTCCTTTGTTTCTTTCTTCCCTCCTTCCCCCTCTCCTTACTTCACCCCTTCACTCCATCCTGACTCCCTCTGCTCTGTGGAACCTCGCCATAACACCATAACAACACCTTTAAACTAATGTCTATTCAACGTTCACCACTTATCAGGATTATTTAGAGTTGTGAATTCAATGCTGAATTTTCCTCTGTCTTTGTAGGCTACCCAGAGTAGGTTGCCGGGAAATGAGTGGTACCATTCACATGGGAGAGAGTTTCCAAAGTTGACAGAAGCCAGTTCTTTAGGCATGACTTTTCACACACCCACAACTGAAACCATCAGGACTGTCACGACTGCTGAGCTCTTTTCAAACAGGAGAGCGCTGATGATGTCATCCTTCAATAATCTTTGGTTACCATGGCAGAAACACACAGAGACCCAAGTCTTCCCCAGAGAGACTGTCTGCTCCTGAAATATAACCCTGTGAGGACAAACTGGCACCACAAATGGGCCCTAGAACATGGACAATATGACCAGAAGTTGTATAATTGTGCTAAAATGATTTATGG
The DNA here is from genome assembly GCF_013265735.2 of Oncorhynchus mykiss. Lineage (NCBI taxonomy): Eukaryota > Metazoa > Chordata > Actinopteri > Salmoniformes > Salmonidae > Oncorhynchus > Oncorhynchus mykiss. The sequence continues at coordinate 35,070,097 of NC_048589.1, forward strand.
AGCCCGCTCTGTTGATCTAGCCAGATATGGGTCTTGAATCTAGGCCTATTTTGTGACTGACTGACTACCTTTTATGTTGAGGCCAAAACGGTGGGTAAATGGGTGGTTTGGGACTCACAGTCTCAGTCTCAGCACAGTGTGGGAACTGCCTTCAGATTCTAGGATAGTTTGTTTGGCCGACGATGGCCTTGAGCTAGCCAAACCTACAAATGAGAGTAGACACATTCAGTTCCTCAACATTATAAATGAACACTTGACAAGGAGACACAAAAAAGTTTGTGCGAGTTTTAATTTTTGTTACAGAAAATATATAGTAACTCTCTAACCAAAAGAAATCTCCAATAGTACAGTAATAAAACAACGTGTGCTTGTATTATTGATAAATGTATCCCTGCAGTGTATACGAATCTATTCGTATCTATAATTTATTGGATAGAAAATGTGATGGCAGGTGTTATTAACTAGAAAGTCAGCAACCATTCGGCACCTCTCAATGTTCCGTATTTTGATCAATAACAATTTATGGAACAAAACCTACAACCCCGAGTTTTTACACTGTATTTTTGGGTGATTTTGTGGCCAAGGAGAGGGGAGTAGATGTACTGTAAATTAACAATTCATTTTATCCAGGCCTCAGCACACAGAAGGAATTGTATGGTTTTGATTTCTTGCTGTCTGATGAAATCCACTCTAGATAAAACAAAGCATAAATATTCCAGAAACACTTGCACCCTGCGCATATATTTTCTCTCTCTTTCTCTCTCTTTCTCTTTCCTTCTGTCTTTCTTGACAGGTCATTCACACAAATCACTGGAGACACCCAGGGAGCTAGGCTATCACTAAAATATTTAAATAGGCTTTTTTTATTCCGCTGTTCTGATAGTAGGTAGACCTATACTCTTATTGACAGTTGTTGATGTCATAAAACGCTGTGGATAGTCTGCGTTTTATTGGTCCTAATATCTACATCTAGTGTGTTTCTATCTGTATTTATTATGGATCTCCATTAGTTCCTGCCGAAACAGCAGCCACGCTTCCTGGGGTCCAGCAACATTATTGTACCTTCTCAAGAAGTACTGTTTAATAACTAAGGACCAGAGCTTTTCCTGGTCAGGTCATGTGTTCAGGGAAACCTCCTGGTTCTACTCATAAGGAATTCAAAACATGAATTGTGTAGCAAAGGGCTATTGCCTTAGTGTGGAGATAATTGGAGACATTACGTTTAATCATAAAACACCCTGTGATGGTAATCTGGGCTCCTTCCTGTCAACGTTTATTAGCAGGAAAGACGAATCACCTTTAAAACACATCTGTTTTGAAAAGTTTGTTTTACAACTGTAGCAGCAGCAACAGCAGCACAGTATTTAATGCCCTAGTCTAGAGTGTTCTGGAATGCTTCGTATTACACCAGTAGCCACAGACCAAGGACCTACAGTGGGGCAGAAAAGTATTTAGTCAGCCACCAATTGTGCAAGTTCTCCCACTTAAAAAGATGAGAGAGGCCTGTAATTGTCATCATAGGTACACTTCAACTATGACAGACAAAATGAGAAAAAAAATCCAGAAAATCACATTGTAGGATTTTAATGAATTTATTTGCAAATTATGGTGGAAAATAAGTATTTGTAAATGACATCGCCGAAGTCGAGGATCAGTAGGATAGTCCGTTTTACTAGGGTACGTTTGGCGGCATGAGTGAAGGAGGCTTTGTTGCGAAATAGAAAGCCGATTCTAGATTTGATTTTTGATTTTTGATTGGAGATGTTTAATATGAATCTGGAAGGAGAGTTTACAGTCTAGCCAGACACCTAGGTATTTATAGTTGTCCACATATTCTAGGTCGGAACCGTCCAGGGTGGTGATGCTAGTCGGGCGGGCGGGTGCGGGAACGGTTGAAAAGCATGCATTTGGTTTTACTAGCGTTTAAGAGCAGTTGGAGGCCACGGAAGGAGTGTTGTATGGCATTGAAGCTCGTTTGGAGGTTAGTTAGCACAGTGTCCAAGGAATGGCCAGAACTATACAGAATAGTGACATATTTACAATGTGCAGGGATACTGGAGTGATGGAGGTAGATATGTATAGGGGTAAGCTGAATAGGCAACAGGATATAAGATAAACAGAGTAGCAGCAGCATGTATGTGAGTGTGTGTGCGTTAGAATCAGTGTAAATGTATGTGCATATTATATGAGCATATAAATCATTAATTAAACCACACATGAATAATGTGGAAATTGAGCAAGTTGAGAAGACTAAACTGTTTGGAGTAACCCCGGATTGTAAAACTGTCATGGTCAAAACATGTTAATACAACAGTATAGCTAAGTATAGCTTCTTTACAACACTATCAACAAGGCAGGTCCTACAGGCCCTAGTTTTGTCACAGCTGGACTATTGTCCAGTCTTGTGGTCAGGTGCCAGAAATTCTCAGAACAGGGCAGCACGGCTGGTCCTTAAATGTACACAGAGAGCTAACATTAATAATATGCATGTCAATTTCTCCTTGCTCAAAGTAGAGGAGATATTGACTTCATCAGTACTTGTATTTGTGAGAAGAATTGACATGTTGAAGGCACCGAGTTGTCTGTTTAAACTACTAGCCCACAGCTCAGATACCCATGCATACCCCACAAGACATGCCACCAGAGGTATTTTTACACACACACAGGCCAAGACACACGCATACACACACACATGATAACATACAAACTATACACTGACATACACATGGATCTTGTATTGTATATACTGTATGTGGTAGTAGAGTGGTGGCCTGAGGGCACACACTTAACGTGTTGTGACATCTGTTGTGAAATGTAATGTCATGTTTTTAATTGTATATAACTGCCTTCATTTTGCTGGACGCCAGGAACAGTAACTCCTGCCTTGGCAGTAGCTAATTGGAATCCATAATAAATAATTATAAATAAATAAGAATTACAAATAGAAATACAAAATAGATTTTTTCAATTCATCAAATCTGACTCTACCCAGAGAGAACAGGAAGTAACTGTAGACAATCATCAACAGCACACCACCGTTTCATATCCTGTTTTGATGAATCTTCTCGTAACCATGGCACAGGACACACAAACCTGATAAATAATTACCCGTTGCCTAGCAAACCATCACTTTTAATCCTGTTGTTTGTTTTTGGGGTTTTTTTCTGACAAATAGCTGTTCCTGCCAACATTGTGCCCGGCTTGAAATGGCTCTTTATGACAACAGTTTGAGGGTGGTGGGTTTGGGTTGAGATAATTGTTTTCTGATCCTATTCTCAAAGGATTCCATGCGATTATCCTATTATCCAATTATGAGAAACTTCTGTGAAATGTTCTTGTTACATGTTGCCTTTTATTGTAGATCACCTCACAAATACTAAACGCTAATATTAAACATTCACATTTTCTGTACATGCCTAGAACCCAGAACAGACCAGGACAGATGCACTATTTACATGTTCCCATATTGGTGTCCAGAGAGTATGAGAGTGTGTGTCTGCATGTGTGGGTAGTATATTTGTTTCGACAATAAGCCACTTCTTGACACATATCCAAGTCAAACACAAATTGAAGTTGTCTGTAGTCTCACTTATTGCAGAGAGGCTCTGGAATGTTTTCTATGTGAGAAACTACACAGAAACAACAATCATAATACTATGACGCAAAGTCGAACAGTCGCAAACAATTCAAGTTGTATTTGGTGCAGTCGTCAACTCTTTCACAGAGTCAAGTGTTTCTGTAACAACAAGGATGTAGCCAACATTTTGATCTCTATGACTTGTTAGTCCTGGATCTGCTCTGAAGTCCTACAGCTATTCAGGATGAATGTAGTGTATGTGGACAGGCTGGATCTGCTCTGTAGTCCTACAGCTATTCAGGATGAATGTAGTGTATGTGGACAGGCTGGATCTGCTCTGTAGTCCTACAGCTATTCAGGATGAATGTAGTGTATGTGGACAGGCTGGATCTGCTCTGTAGTCCTACAGCTATTCATGATGAATGTAGTGTATGTGGACAGGCTGGATCTGCTCTGTAGTCCTACAGCTATTCATGATGAATGTAGTGTATGTGGACAGGCTGGATCTGCTCTGTAGTCCTACAGCTATTCATGATGAATGTAGTGTATGTGGACAGGCTGGATCTGCTCTAAGGGGCTGGAGGGAAAAAAGGAAGAAAGCTAAGACTCGGATAAAACTACATGATACAAAGGACCTACATAAATCCCATAAACATGTCAAGTATAATAGTAAGAGCAAAAATGAGGGATTTTGGGTAAAAACTCTTTCAGGATATGATATGTTTAAATCCTACAGTATCTCAATAAAAAGGTATGTTCTGTCATTTAACCACCAGAGCTGCCACTGGTGTGACAACCAATCATACATCTATGGAAGACGTTTGTAACATTTGAAGCATGGGTGTGGTACACAGTGGATACAGTCTGTCTGCTACTCAGTGATGTGTCATTACCCAGTTGATTGACAGCACAGGTGTTTATGGAGCCTATCAGGACAAGCTCTGATGTGGTGGGAACATTAATCCGCCTAGCAACCTCATCAAAGCGTCGCTAGTGGCTCAAAGTTTCCCATGATGATGACACCATAATGTGGGGTTATCAGTATAATGAGGTAATGGGAGTATTAAGAGAGAATAGATAGGACAGCCAGTCCTATAGTTGGTGACCCTACAGAACCTCTCCTGTGTGTGTCTGTCATTCTGTGTGTGTGTGCGTGTGTGTGCGTGCGTGTGCGTGTGTCTGTGTATGTCTGTCTGTTTGTCTCTGTCTGTGTGTGTGTGTGTGTGTGTGTGTGTGTGTGTGTGTGTGTGTGTGTGTGTGTGTGTGTGTGTGTGTGTGTGTGTGTGTGTGTGTGTGTGTGTGTGTGTGTGTGTTTGTGTGTGAGAGAGAGAGAGAGCATGTGAATAACAATCACTTCCCATGCTCTGACAGCTCCTCACTGTCCCTTTGTCTCTGTCCAGGACACTGTCCTGTAGCTTGAATCTACTGGCTGGCCTCCCTCCCCATATCCCTCTCTCTATCCCTTCCTCTCTCTCACTCTCTCGCTTTGTCATCTGTCTGCAGCATATTCTCCTCTCAATCTTGGCTCCCTCCCTCCCTCCCTCCCTCCCTCCCTCCCTCCCTCCCTCCCTCCCTCCCTCCCTCCCTCCCTCCCTCCCTCCCTCCCTCCCTCCCTCCCTCCCTCTGTCTGCAGCATATTCTCCTCTCAATCTTGGCTCCCTCCCTCCCTCTGTCTGCAGCATATTCTCCACTCAATCCTGGCTCTTTCTCTTTACATCTCTCCCTCCTTCTCTGTCTGACAGATTTGCAGGACTGATGAACTAAACCATGCCGTGGGTTGTTTTACTAACAGTCTTGATCCCAGCCTGTATGTTTTGTTGTGTTTAACTCTCCTCTTTCTCTGCTCTCAGCCCTCTGGATAGATCCATATCCATCATTCTGTGGAGCTATGCTACTCCCGCAAATAAAAGAGGCCAAAAATGTCCCAGTTCCAATTAAACAAGCTACCGGAGATTCTTAACAGATTCATTGCAGGAAATGGATTGTTTTTATTAGCTTAGAGAGCGGGAGTTGATCTGTACTTACCCACTGGGCACAGACATCAGTTTAACATCTATATTTAATTTACATTTGATTGAGTGGTCAGCTAACGTGAATTCAACGTGAAATCAACAAAACATGTCACCCTGTCATTGGATTTAGGTTCAAAGTTGAAAAAAAGGTGAAAAAAAGACAGAATTCTCTTACGTTGATGTCATCACATTGAATTATTTAGATAAAATGACATGGTAACAACATTGATTCAATGTCACCACATTGAATTATTTAGATAAAATGACATGGTAACAACATTGATTCAACATTGTTTTGACCAGTGGGTCATACATGATGAAATCAATTCTACCCATATTATTTTTCTTAATCTCCTTCATTGTCCTGACAGTGACAGTTTTAAGGATCCCCTCTGAATGCTGTATTCTATATAATCTGAGTCCAATCTTTCTCTCCTCTCTTATTTCTCCCCTCTTCTCTTTCCCCCCTCTCCTCTCCATCCCCCTCTCTCTCCCTCCCTCTCTCCTCCCCCTTTCTCTATCTCTCTCTCTCCCTCTCTTATCCTCTCATCCAGCTATAGCGAGCGTGTCTCAGTCTGTCACAGGAAGCCCCATGCTGCAGGCTACAGACTGGGAGAGGCCTGATGGGAATGGGCTGAAAGTGTGTGTGTGTCTGTGTGTGTGTGTGTGTGTGTGTGTGTGTGTGTGTGTGTGTGTGTGTGTGTGTGTGTGTGTGTGTGCGCGCGCCTGTGTGTGTGAGAACGGGCTAAAAGCATCCGAATGGAGATGATGAGTGAGCCCCAGAGGGAAAAAAGACATAGCTGTGCCTCTGCCATGTGCTGGAAGGTCTTTAGTATAGCGTGGCCCGGTTGGTCAACTGTAAACATCAGTCTAGAGGGAGAGCTGTAGGGAGGGGAGAAAGGAGGAGTAGGGAGGGGGAGAAAGGAGGAGCGGAAAGATAAGGAGTGAAGGAGGGAGAGAAGGAGGAAGAGAGAGAGGGGTATGGAAGTGGAGAAGGGAGGAGTGGAGAGATATGGAAACAAGGAGTGATAGAGAAAGGGGTAGAGAGGTGGAGAAGAGAGGAGAGGAGAGGATAGGTAGGGAGAGAAGGAGGGAGGAAGAGAGGGAGAGAAGGAGGGAGAGAGAGAGAAGGAGGGATAGAGAGAGGGGTAGGGAGGTGGAGAAGGGAGGAGCAATATAGAGAGAAGGAGGGAGAGAGATGGGGTAGGGAGGTGGTGAAGGGGGAAGAGGAGAGATCGGGAGAGAAGGAGGGGGAGAGAGAAAGAGGGGGAGAAGGAGGTATAGAAAGAGGAGTAGGGAGGTGGAGAAGAGAGGAGAGGTAGGGAGAGGAGGGAGTGAGAGAGGGGTAGGGAGGTGAAGAATGGAGGAGATAAGGGAGAAAAGGAGGGAGAGAAGGAGAGAGAGAAGGAGCTCTAGTACACAAAACCTCCATGAACAATGGTGTGTGGTGTGATGGTGTGTGGTGTGATGTTGTCTGGTGTGGTGGTGTTGTCTGGTGTGGTGTGGTGTGGTGTTGTCTGGTGTGGTGTGGTGTTGTCTGGTGTGGTGTGGTGTTGTCTGGTGTGGTGTGGTGTTGTCTGGTGTGGTGTGGTGTTGTCTGGTGTGGTGTGGTATGGTGTTGTCTGGTGTGGTGGTGTTGTCTGGTGTGGTGTGGTGTTGTCTGGTGTGGTGTGGTGTGTGGTGTGATGGTGTGTGGTGTTGTGTGGTGTGTGATTGTGTGGTGTGTGGTGTTGTCTGGTGTGGTGTGTGATTGTGTGGTGGTGTGGTGGTGTGGTGTGTGGTGTTGTCTGGTGTGGAGTGGTGTGTGGTGTGGTGGTGTGGTGGTGTGTGATGGTGTCTGGTGTGCTGTTGTCTGGTGTGGTGTGTGATTGTGTGGTGGTGTGTGGTGGTGTGGTGGTGTGTGGTGTGGTTGTGTGTGGTGTGGTGGTGTGGTGGTGTGTGATGGTGTCTGGTGTGGTGGTGTGGTGTGTGGTGGTGTGTGTGATGTGGTGTGGTGTGTGATGGTGTGTGGTGTGGTGGTGTGTGGTGGTGTGTGGTGGTGTGTGGTGTGGTGGTGTGGTGGTGTGATGGTGTGGTGGTGTGTGATTGTGTGGTGGTGTGGTGTGTGGTGGTGTGGTGGTGTGGTGGTGTGTGATGTGGTGTGTGGTGGTGTGTGTGATGTGGTGTGGTGTGTGATGGTGTGTGGTGTGGTGGTGTGTGGTGGTGTGTGGTGGTGTGTGGTGTGGTGGTGTGATGGTGTGGTGTGTGGTGGTTTGGTGTGGTGTGTGATGGTGTGGTGGTGTGGTGTGGTGTGGTGTGGTGGTGTGGTGGTGTGTGGTGTGGTGGTGTGTGGTGTGGTGTGTGGTGGTTTGGTGTGGTGTGTGATGGTGTGGTGGTGTGGTGTGTTGTGGTGGTGTGGTGGTGTGTGGTGTGGTGGTGTGTGATGTGGTGTGGTGGTGTGTGGTGGTGTGGTGGTGTGTGGTGGTGTGGTGGTGTGGTGTGTGCTTGTGTGGTGGTGGTGTGGTGATGTGGTGTGTGGTGGTGTGGTGTTTGATTGTGTGATGGTATGTGGTGGTGTGGTGGTGTAGTGGTGTGGTGTGGTGTGGTGGCGTGGTGTGTGGTGGTGTGGTGGTGGTGGTGTGGTGTTTGATTGTGTGATGGTATGTGGTGGTGTGGTGGTGTAGTGGTGTGGTGTGGTGTGTGATTGTGTGGTGGTGTGGTGGTGTGGTGGTGTAGTGGTGTGGTGTGGTGTGTGATTGTGTGGTGGTGTGATGGTATGTGGTGGTGGTGTGGTGGTATGGTGTGATGGTGGTGTGGTGGTGTGGTGGTGTGTGGTGGTGTGGTGTGTGGTGTGTGGTGTGTGGTGGTGAGTGGTGTGGTGGTGTGGTGGTGTGGTGGTATGGTGTGATGGTGGTGTGGTGGTGTGGTGGTGTGTGGTGGTGTGGTGTGTGGTGTGTGGTGGTGAGTGGTGTGGTGTGGTGGTGTGTGGTGGTGTGGTGGGTGCGTGCGTGCATGCGTGCGTGAGTGTGCTCATAGAGCTTGGTAGATGTTTGCATTTTAAACACACACTTCATATACTGTAGGTTCAATTGTGTGTGTTTTAACTGTTCTCTGGACCTAGGCGGGGTGTGCAACATGTTGTAATCATTACACAAGCCTGACAGGGCTGGCCCGAAACGGGCTCAAAACACTCCCTGTCTCTTTGGCAAAGACATTTGTGACGACACCACACCGTAATCGCTGTATCCACAAGCCAATTCAACTCCTACGCTGTCCTAGATTGTCTGTTAGAGACTGTAACCAACAAACACACAGTAGCTGTGATCACATGGGTAGAAGCATGGTTACTAGGCTGTAGTAAAGGCCAACTTCAGCCTAACCCAAGAACAGAGGTGTGATCAATGCTGCCGTGATTGTGTAATTGTTGTGTAATCTGTGAGATGCAGGGCTTCCTTGCAAAATAGACCTTGGTCTCAATGGGACTCCCTGTTAAAATTAAATATTTAAACGTTGTGGAAATATGTTATGATATAGAGCTGAGTCTGTGTTCTACATGTAAGATAATTATTATTATTATTTAACTAGGCAAGTCATTAAAAAACAAATTCTTATTTACATTGACAGCCTACCCCGGCCAAACCCGGGCAACGCTGGGACAATTGTGTGCTGCCCTATGGGACTCCCAATCAGGGCCGGAAAAGGAAAGCCTGGATTCAAACCAGAGACTGTAGTGACACACCTCTTGCACTGAGATGCAGTGCCTTAGACCGCTGTGCCACTTGGGAGCCCATCTTTATTCTGCATGATATATTTCTGCCTGAGTGTTCCACAACATTGTGCCCTGCTGAACGCAGCCCAGGCCAGGAGGATGTTTTCAATCATCTATAGAAATGATGGAACCTCTTTGATCATTTATCAGATAAAGGTTCCCTGTAATTCAGGTGGAACCGGTAGGAGGGTCAGATAATATTTCAAGAGCTAATTACAAAGACGTCAGTCAGCTGATATCCCTTCCCCTCCCCTCCTTTCCTCTCCCACCTCCCCATCCCCTTCCCTCCTGTCCTCTCTCTCTCCCCCCTCTCCCTCTCCCTCTCCCCTCTCCCCCTCCCCCTCCCCATCCCTTCCCCTCCCTTCCCTCCCTTCCCCTCCTCTCACGTCTGTAGTCATGAAGTGCTTTAAAAAGATGGTCATGGCTCACATCAAAACCATCATGCCAGAAACCCTAGACCCACTCCAATTTGCGTACCACCCCAACAGATCCACAGATGATGCAATCTCTATTGCACTCCACACTGCCCTTTCTCACCTGGTCAAAAGGAACACCTATATGAGAATGCTATTCATTGACTACAGCTCAGCGTTCAACACCATAGTGACCTCAAAGCTCATCACTAAGCTAAGGACCCTGGGACTAAACACCTCCCTCTGCAACTGGATCCTGAACTTCCTGACGGGCCTCCCCCAGGTGGTAAGTGTAGGCAACAATACATCTGCCACGCTGATCCTCAACACTGGGGCCCCTCAGGGGTGCGTGCTTAGTCCCCTCCTGTATCAAATCAAATCAAATTGTATTGGTCACATATACATGGTTAGCAGATGTTAATGCGAGTGTAGCAAAATGCTTGTGCTTGTGCTTCTAGTACTCTGTTCACCCACAACTGCGTGGCCAAGCACGACTCCCACACCATCATTACGTTTGCTGACGACACAACAGTGGTAGAGCTGATCACTGACAAGGATGAGACAGCCTATAGGAAGGATGTCAGAGACCTGGCAGTGTGGTGCCAGGACCAAAACCTCTCCCTCAATGTGAGCAAGACAAAGGAGCTAATAGTAGACTATAGAAAAAGGAGAGCCAAACAGGCCCCCATTAACATTGACGGGGCTGAAGTGGAGCGGATCGAAAGTTTCAAGTTCCTTGGTGACCACACCATCAACAAACTATCATGAGCCAAAACATACCAACAGAGTTATGAAAAGGGCACGACAACACCTTTTCCCTCTCAGGAGACTGAAAAGATTTGGCATGGGTCCTCAGATCCTCAAAAGATTCTACAGCTGCACCATCGAGAGCATCACTGCCTGGTATGGCAACTGCAACCGCAAGGCACTACAGAGGGTAGTGTGAACGGCCCAGTACATCACTGGGGCCAAGCTTCCTGCCATCCAGGCAGTGTCAGAGGAAGGCCCTAAAAAGTCATAGACTGCTCTCTCTGCTACCGCACGGCAAGCGGTCCTGGAGCGTCAAGTCTAGGACCAAAAGACTCCTTAACAGCTTCTACCCCCAAGCTATAAGACTGCTGAATAATTAATCAAATGGCCACCGGACTATTTAGATTGACACCCCTCCTTCCCTTTGTTTTTACACTGCTGCTACTCTCTGTTTATTATCTAGTCACTTTACAAATGACCTTGACTAACCTGTACCCCCGCACATTGACTCGGTACCGGTCCCCCCTGTATAAAGCCTCGTTATTGTTATGTACATTTCTTGTTACTTTTTGATTGATTCGATTTCACGGTGAGGTCTACACCTGTTGTATTCAGCATTTCACGGTCAGGTCTACACCTGTTGTATTCAGCATTTCACGGTGAGGTCTACACCTGTTGTATTCAGCATTTCACTGTGAGGTCTACACCTGTTGTATTCAGCATTTCACTGTCAGGTCTACACCTGTTGTATTCAGCATTTCACGGTGAGGTCTACACCTGTTGTATTCAGCATTTCACGGTGAGGTCTACACCTGTTGTATTCAGCATTTCACGGTGAGGTCTACACCTGTTGTATTCAGCATTTCACGGTGAGGTCTACACCTGTTGTATTCAGCATTTCACGGTGAGGTCTACAACACCTGTTGTATTCAGCATTTCACTGTGAGGTCTACAACACCTGTTGTATTCAACATTTCACGGTGAGGTCTACACCTGTTGTATTCAGCATTTCACGGTGAGGTCTACACCTGTTGTATTCAGCATTTCACGGTGAGGTCTACACCTGTTGTATTCAGCATTTCACTGTGAGGTCTACAACACCTGTTGTATTCAGCATTTCACTGTGAGGTCTACAACACCTGTTGTATTCAACATTTCACGGTGAGGTCTACACCTGTTGTATTCAGCATTTCACGGTGAGGTCTACACCTGTTGTATTCAGCATTTCACGGTGAGGTCTACACCTGTTGTATTCAGCATTTCACGATGAGGTCTACACCTGTTGTATTCAGCATTTCACGGTGAGGTCTACAACACCTGTTGTATTCAGCATTTCACTGTAAGGTCTACAACACCTGTTGTATTCAGCATTTCACTGTAAGGTCTACTACACCTGTTGTATTCAGCATTTCACTGTAAGGTCTACTACACCTGTTGTATTCAGCATTTCACTGTAAGGTCTACTACACCTGTTGTATTCAGCATTTCACTGTAAGGTCTACTACACCTGTTGTATTCAGCATTTCACTGTAAGGTCTACAACACCTGTTGTATTCAGCATTTCACTGTAAGGTCTACTACACCTGTTGTATTCAGCATTTCACGGTGAGGTCTACAACACCTGTTGTATTCAGCATTTCACGGTGAGGTCTACAACACCTGTTGTATTCGGCTCATGTGACAAATAAAAATGATTTCATATCAGACGCTGTTTATGTGTGTGTGTGTGTGTGTGTGTGTGTGTGTGTGTTGAAGTGCAGGCAGGACCTGATGTGTTAACAATACATTGAATGGTGAGGCACTCTCTCCAGTCTAAAAATATACATAAAGTTATTATGATACGTTTATTATAAAGTTTAAAAAATGATGGTCGTGTTCTGCTCAAAACAACTTCATATTCACGTGGCTTTTCCTGTTTGATTTTCTATCAGCGTTGAGTCACTGCAGTGTTCAGTATGTCACAGCTTGCAGTGGACATGGGAGGGGGTTGTATTGAAAGATCAGCACCTGCACACTAAGGAAGGAAATGGAACTTTGAAGCCGGGTGTTGCCTCGTGAGCAGAGTACAGTGTCTTCAGAAAGTAGTTACACCCCTGGACTTTTTCCTCATTTTGTTGTGTTGCAGCTGGCATTTAAAATGGATTAAATGTATTTATTTTGGGGTCACTGGCCTACGCTGGCCGTAATGTCAAAGTGAAATGAGGTTTTTAGACATTTTTAAATGAGTTAAAAATGAAAAGCTGAAATGTCTTGAGTCAAAAACTATGCAACCCCTTTGTTATGGCAAGCCTAAATCAAATCAAATCAAATGTTATTAGTCACATGCGCCGAATACAACAGGTGTAGTAGACCTTACAGTGAAATGCTGAATACAACAGGTGTTGTAGACCTTACAGTGAAATGCTGAATACAACAGGTGTTGTAGACCTTACAGTGAAATGCTGAATTACAACAGGTGTTGTAGACCTTACAGTGAAATGCTGAATACAACAGGTGTTGTAGACCTTACAGTGAAATGCTGAATTACAACAGGTGTTGTAGACCTTACAGTGAAATGCTGAATACAACAGGTGTTGTAGACCTTACAGTGAAATGCTGAATTACAACAGGTGTTGTAGACCTTACAGTGAAATGCTGAATACAACAGGTGTTGTAGACCTTACAGTGAAATGCTGAATACAACAGGTGTAGTAGACCTTACAGTGAAATGCTGAATACAACAGGTGTAGTAGACCTTACAGTGAAATGCTGAATACAACAGGGGTTGTAGACCTGACAGTGAAATGCTGAATACAACAGGTGTTGTAGACCTTACAGTGAAATGCTGAATTACAACAGGTGTAGTAGACCTTACAGTGAAATGCTGAATACAACAGGGGTTGTAGACCTTACAGTGAAATGCTTAATACAACAGGGGTTGTAGACCTTACAGTGAAATGCTTAATACAACAGGGGTTGTAGACCTTACAGTGAAATGCTGAATACAACAGGGGTTGTAGACCTTACAGTGAAATGCTTAATACAACAGGGGTTGTAGACCTTACAGTGAAATGCTTAATACAACAGGTGTAGTAGACCTTACAGTGAAATGCTGAATACAACAGGGGTTGTAGACCTTACAGTGAAATGCTTAATACAACAGGGGTTGTAGACCTTACAGTGAAATGCTGAATTACAACAGGTGTAGTAGACCTTACAGTGAAATGCTGAATACAACAGGTGTTGTAGACCTTACAGTGAAATGCTGAATTACAACAGGTGTAGTAGACCTTACAGTGAAATGCTGAATACAACAGGTGTAGTAGACCTTACAGTGAAATGCTGAATACAACAGGTGTAGTAGACCTTACAGTGAAATGCTGAATACAACAGGGGTTGTAGACCTTACAGTGAAATGCTGAATACAACAGGTGTAGTAGACCTTACAGTGAAATGCTGAATTACAACAGGTGTTGTAGACCTTACAGTGAAATGCTTAATACAACAGGTGTTGTAGACCTTACAGTGAAATGCTGAATACAACAGGGGTTGTAGACCTTACAGTGAAATGCTGAATACAACAGGTGTAGTAGACCTTACAGTGAAATGCTGAATTACAACAGGTGTTGTAGACCTTACAGTGAAATGCTGAATTACAACAGGTGTTGTAGACCTTACAGTGAAATGCTTAATACAACAGGTGTTGTAGACCTAACAGTGAAATGCTTACATACGAGCCCCTAACCAACAATGCAGTTTTACAAAAAATACGGATAAGAAAAAAAGATAAAAGTAACAAGTAGTTAAAGAGCAGCAGTAAAATAATAATAGTGAGACTATATACAGGGGGGTACCAGTACAGAGTCAATGTGCGGGGGGGGGTGGTAAGTGTTCATGACGATTTATTAAAAACGAACTGAACACTGAAATACAAAACAATAAACGATGTGATGAAAACGAAAACCGAAACAGTACCGTGTGGCAACAAACACTCACACGGAAACAAACACCCACAAACCAACAGTGAAACACAGGCTACCTAAGTATGATTCTCAATCAGAGACAACTAACGACACCTGCCTCTGATTGAGAACCATACTAGGCTGAACACAAAAACCAACATAGAAAAACAAACATAGACTGCCCACCCCAACTCACGCCCTGACCATACTAAATAAAGACAAAACAAAGGAAATAAAGGTCAGAACGTGACAGGGGGACCGGTTAGTTGAGGAAGTATGTACATGTAGGTAGAGTTATTAAAGTGACTATGCATAGATGACAACAGAGAGTAGCAGTGGTATAAAGAGGGGGGTGGCCATAAATGGCTATAAATAGTCTGGGTGGCCATTTGACCAGATGTTCAGGAGTCTTATGGCTTGGGGGTGGAAGCTGTTTAGAAGTCTCTTGGTCCTAGACTTGGCGCTCCAGGACCTTTCCAGGACCTCTGTAGTGGCTCGGAGGCCGAGCAGCATACCAGGCTCTCACTGGTGCAGCTGTAGAACCTTTTGAGGATCTCAGGACCCATGCCAAATCTTTTCAGTCTCCTGAGGGAGAGTAGGCTTTGTCGTGCCCTCTTCACGACTGTCTTGGTGTGCTTGGACCATTTTAGTTTGTTGATGATGTGCCCTCTTCACGACTGTCTTGGTGTGCTTGGACAATGTTAGTTTGTTGGTGATGTGCCCTCTTCACGACTGTCTTGGTGTGCTTGGACCATTTTAGTTTGTTGATGATGTGGACACCAAGGAACTTGAAGTTCTCAACCTGCTCCACTACAGCCCCGTCGATGAGAATGGGGGCGTGCTCAGTCCTCTTTTCCTGTCTTCCACAATCATCTCCTTTGTCTTCATCACATTGAGGGAGAGGATGTTGTTCTGGCACCACATGGCCAGGTCTCTGACCTCCT
>NC_048589.1:35090481-35097981 GCF_013265735.2 Oncorhynchus mykiss
TCTCTCTCTCTACAGTAAGGTTGGCCTGTCAGTCAGATGAATTGACTCTGCTGGCTGGGGAGCATACCCCCCCCCCCCCCCCTCTCTCCCTCTGCCTCTCTCTCTCTGCCTCTCTCAATTCAATTCATTGTGCTTTATTGTCATGGGAAACATATGTTAACATTGCCAAAGCAAGTGAAGGAGATAATAAACAAAAGTGAAATAAACAATTAAAATGTACAGTAAACATTACACTCACAGAAGTTCCAAAATAATAAAGATATTTCAAATGTCATATTATGTTTATATACAGTGTTGTAACAATGTGCAAATGGTTAAAGTACAAAAGGGAAAATAAATAAACATAAACATGGGTTGTATTTACAACGGTGTTCGTTCTTTTCTTGTGGCAACAGGTCACAAATCTTGCTCTGTGATGGCACATGGTGGTATTTCACCCAGTAGAGAGTTAGACAGGAGGTTAGGAAGTGCAGCTCAGTTTCCACCAAATTTAGTTTTCTCGTGATTTGGTTGGTTTGTGTTTGTGGGGTCTGTTTGTGAACAGAGTCTCTCTACCCACCTCATAACTCCCCCATCTCTCTCTCTCTCTCTCTACAGTAAGGTTGGCCTGTCAGTCAGAGGAAGCCATACCTTCCTTCTGCAGATTAACTTTTCGTTTTTTTAAAATGAAAAAACAGTTCTGCGTCTCTCCGCAGCTCTTGAACAAAATGTCTCAGGGAAAAAGGGCATTGAAGCTGAGCTTCGTTGTTTTAGCTTGTAAGGTGTTATCAGTTTTCTCTTTCATACATCTATAAAATAGTTGTTTTCAGAAAGTATCTGTCATTGCTCAAGGGAGCAGCTATACTATCTTACATTATAGTTGACACTCTCATCGAGAGCAACTTAAAGTATCAATTAGGATTAAATGCTTTGCTCAAGGGAGCAGCTATACTATCTTACATTATAGTAGACACTCTCATCGAGAGCAACTTAAAGTATCAATTAGGATTAAATGCTTTGCTCAAGGGCACATCGGCACATTTTTCACCTAGGTGGCTTGGGGATTTGAACCAGCAACCTTTCGGTTCATGGCCCGACAATCGTAACCGCTAGTCAACCTGACGCTACTGCTACTCTGTTCATCATATATGCATAGTCACTTTAACCATATCTACATGTACATACTACCTCATTCAGCCTGACTAACCGTTGTCTGTATGTAGCCTCGCTACTTTTATAGCCTCGCTACTGTATATAGCCTGTCTTTTTACTGTTGTTTTATTTCTTTACTTACCTATTGTTCATCTAATACCCTTTTTGCATTATTGATTAGAGTCTGTAAGTAAGCATTTCCCTGTTGTATTCGGCGCACACTTTGATTTGATTTGACACCCTATCTAGTTTGGGAATGCTTATGCAGCAACTCCATCTTCACCTAATAAGCTTTTCACAACCTGTTCCACTGTAGGCCTGTTTTCCTACCTGTTTTCCTACCTGTTTTCCTACCTGACGAGCCCTATTTCCTGTTCTATACATATCATTTATCTCCCCATCTCCTCTCTTTCTAAACTGTCTTTTGCCTTGGTTGATCTTCTCTCTACCCACCTCATAGCTCCCCATCCCCATGTCTCTCTCTCTACCCACCCCATCTTGACTACATCATGACTCTACAGAGCCCCCAGCTCCCTGTCTCTCTCTCTACCCACCCCATCTTGACTCCATCTTGACTCTACAGAGCCCCCAGCTCCCTGTCTCTCTCTCTACCCACCCCATCTTGACTCCATCATGACTCTACAGAGCCCCCAGCTCCCTGTCTCTTTCTCTACTCACCCCATCTCGACTCTCCAGAGCTCTCACCTCCCTGCCTCTCTCTCCCAGGGGTGGCTGAGATGGAAGCAATCGTTCTACTGATACTTATTAAGTCAATGACTGATGGAGGAAAAGTACTGTCTGTTTCCAGAGAGAGGAGAGTGGGAAACAATCAAACGTACCCCCCTCCCTGTAACGACAGAGAGACAGCTAGACAGAGATAGACAGAGACAAGGAAGGGCACCAACCGTCTACATGTTCCCTCAATACATTATCTTCATGGACCATTTAGATTCAGATCTGAGCCAATCCAGGGTTACTCAGGATAGTTGGAGTGGTGTAAGAAGGGTTATTCAGGGTAGTTGGAGTGGTGTAAGAAGTGTTACTCAGGGTAGTTGGAGTGGTGTAAGAAGGGTTATTCAGGGTAGTTGGAGTGGTGTAAGAAGGTTTATTCATGGTAGTTGGAGTGGTGTAAGAAGGGTTATTCAGGGTAGTTGGAGTGGTGTAAGAAGGGTTATTCATGGTAGTTGGAGTGGTGTAAGAAGGGTTATTCAGGGTAGTTGGAGTGGTGTAAGAAGGTTTATTCATGGTAGTTGGAGTGGTGTAAGAAGGGTTATTCAGGGTAGTTGGAGTGGTGTAAGAAGGGTTATTCATGGTAGTTGGAGTGGTGTAAGAAGGGTTATTCAGGGTAGTTGGAGTGGTGTAAGAAGGGTTATTCAGGGTAGTTGGAGTGGTGTAAGAAGTGTTACTCAGGGTAGTTGGAGTGGTGTAAGAAGGGTTATTCAGGGTAGTTGGAGTGGTGTAAGAAGGGTTATTCAGGGTAGTTGGAGTGGTGTAAGAAGGGTTATTCAGGGTAGTTGGAGTGGTGTAAGAAGGGTTATTCATGGTAGTTGGAGTGGTGTAAGAAGTGTTACTCAGGGTAGTTGGAGTGGTGTAAGAAGGGTTATTCAGGGTAGTTGGAGTGGTGTAAGGGTTATTCAGGGTAGTTGGAGTGGTGTAAGAAGGTTTATTCAGGGTAGTTGGAGTGGTGTAAGAAGGGTTATTCAGGGTAGTTGGAGTGGTGTAAGAAGTGTTATACAGGGTAGTTGGAGTGGTGTAAGAAGGTTTATTCAGGGTAGTTGGAGTGGTGTAAGAAGGGTTATTCACGGTAGTTGGAGTGGTGTAAGAAGTGTTACTCAGGGTAGTTGGAGTTGTGTAAGAAGGGTTATTCAGGGTAGTTGGAGTGGTGTAAGAAGGGTTATTCAGGGTAGTTGGAGTGGTGTAAGAAGGGTTATTCAGGGTAGTTGGAGTGGTGTAAGACGGGTTATTCAGGGTAGTTGGAGTGGTGTAAGAAGGGTTATTCAGGGTAGTTGGAGTGGTGTAAGAAGGGTTATTCAGGGTAGTTGGAGTGGTGTAAGAAGTGTTACTCAGGGTAGTTGGAGTGGTGTAAGAAGGGTTATTCAGGGTAGTTGGAGTGGTGTAAGGGTTATTCAGGGTAGTTGGAGTGGTGTAAGAAGTGTTACTCAGGGTAGTTGGAGTGGTGTAAGAAGGGTTATTCATGGTAGTTGGTCTTACTCACACACATCCCCATTACAGTAACCACACCCCAATTACAGTAAACACACCCTAATTACAGTAAACACACCCCCATTACAGTAGACACACCCCAATCACATTAGACACACCCCAATTACAGTAGACACACCCCCATTACAGTAACCACACCCCAATTACAGTAAACACACCCTAATTACAGTAAACTCACCCCAGTAACAGTCGACACACCCCAATCACATTAGACACACCCCAATTACAGTAGACACACACCATGACATTGACATCAAGGGGACTGAAGGATCTGTGTCTGTATATAAACCTCATTCACACACACACCTACAGACAGACAGATGGACAACAGCTCTGTGTGCCTGAGGAATGAGCTGACCATTCATAACCAGTGGTGACAACAGAAGTGAAGGAATGTTGTTCGATTAATCACAATAGACCTTATTCACGTGTCGGCCATGATTGCTCCAGAGTAGGAATGAAAACCCCTGTGTGAATAAGGTCAATTCCTGTAACCCAACAGCGTTGCCTCTGTTACCCTCTGACACTGTAAGTCAACCTAGAGCAGTTGAGACACAGCAGCACCATTATATTCTGTCCCAGGGTAGTGGAGAGGGACATCCTTTCTCTGTCTCCTCATCTTGTTAGTGGAAGTACAGCAATTACCAGAGGTGGGACCAAGTCATTGTTTTACAAGTCACAAGTAAGTCTCAAGTCTTAGCACTCAATGTCCCAAGTCAAGTCCCAAGTCAAGACAGGCAAGTATCAAGTCAAGTCTCAAGTCCTGAACTTTGAGTTTTGTGTCGTAAACAAGTCATAATGTGCTCTTCACCAGATGTAATACCATTTCATATTTTTAACAAGAGTAATAATTAGTATATTAGCCACGACTTAACGTTCTTTGTGCAGCTTCAAATGTCGAACAAAGTTGGAAACTTTTGCGCCTCCGTCTGTCATTTTCTTCCTGCATGTTTTGTAAGTTGCAATCCGTTTTTTGTTGATACAGCGTCGCCTTTATATCCGAAAATAACAATTTTGTGTATCATCTTTCCAAGGGCTCCATCTGAATTCACCCGCCGATGTTCCTCTGCACTGCCACGCACAACTTTTTCTCAGCTGGCACAATTTGATTGGCTGCTGTCAGATTCAAACTGTAATCCGTTAAATGAAGAGTTGATGCTGCACACTTTTTTTAATAGCATCATTTTTAATATTTGGGCTTGAGGAGGGTATCAAGTCAGGTCGAGTCATAAGGCTCAAGTCCAAGTCAAGTCACGAGTCATTGGTGTTAAAGTCAAAGTCGAGTTGCAAGTCATCATATTTGTGACTCGAGTCTGGCTCGAGTCCAAGTCATGTGACTCGAGTCCACACCTCTGGTGAATACTGTGGCCCAGAGGGAGGCCAAACCTTGGACCTGGTTCCATTCCACCCAGCCTCTATAGAGCCAGCTGGAATGCTGTAGGACTGACTGACTGGAAGACTGACTGGCTTACTGACTGACTGGAAGACTGACTGGCTTACTGACTGACTGGAAGACTGACTGGCTTACTGACTGACTGGAAGACTGACTGGCTTACTGACTGACTGCACTGAGACACTGATTGACAGACAGATTTTTTTTTATTTAACCTTTATTTAATTAGGCAAGTCAGTTTTAAGAACAAACTCTTATTTTCAATGACGGCCTAGGAACAGTGGGTTAACTGCCTTGTTCAGGGGCAGAACGACAGTTTTACCTTGTCAGCTCGGGGATTCAATCTAGCAACCTTGTGGTTACAAGTCCAACGCTCTAACCACTAGGCTACCTGCCAACCCAGTAGAATTTGATTGCTGACTGACTGACTGGCTGACTGGAAGACTGTTGGACTGGCTTACTGACTGACTGGCTGACTGACTGACCGACTGATTGTACTGAGACACTGGAAACAATAATCTGACAGCAGTTGCCAGAATGGATCCATACTCACACTAGGGGCTCGATTGAATCCGTAGCGCTGAAGAATTGTGCTACAGCTCCATAGAAATGTAAAGGCAACGTTCCTGTGTTCACAGACACTGGATTCACGGTAAATGCTGCATATGTCGGCTCAATCTGGAAATGATCTTTACATTGAATTTGCGCTACAGTGTGGATCTTCAGCGGATTGGATCGAGTCCTAAATCACTGACGTGACAAATACCTTTTTGGGGGTTTCTGTACTTTACTTTACAATTTATATTTTTGACTTTGACTTTTACTCCACTACATTCTTAAAAAAGATAATGTACTTTCCACTCCATACATTTTCCCTGACTCCTAAAAGTACTTGCTACATTATGAATGCTTAGCAGGACAGGAAAATTGTCTAATTCACGCACTTAAAGAGAAAACCCCTGGTCATCCCTATTGCAGCTGATCTGGAGGACTCACTAAACACAAATGCTTTATTTGTAAATTATGTCTGAGTGTTGGAGTGTGCCCCTGGCTATCTGTAAATTTAAAAAACAAGAAAATTGTGCCGTTTGGTTTGCTCAATATAATAGAATTGGAAATTATTTGTACTTGTACTTTTACTTTTGATACTTAAGTATATTTCAAACCAAATACTTTTAGACTTTTACTCAAGTAGAATTTTACTGGGTGACTTTCACTTTTACTTGAGTCATTTTCTATTAAGGTCTCTAACTTTTACTCAAATATGACAATTGGGTACTTTTTCCACCACTGACAAATAACTATTGATACATAGGCCTACTGTGCATGAACTCAGTAATACAGTATAGTCAAATGCAATTCTACAATATGTAGAGACTTTCAGAATCATTTACAGTAATTCCAAATATGAAGTAAGAGTTCACACGAGGGATCTGTCATCTATTGGTTAAACACTTCCTTGAAGTCGTGTATTGAGTGAGACTTTAGCAGGACACTCGTTCATATCCATAGATGGTAGTGATCATGTTATGCTCCAGTGTGTTCTGAATTTTCTCTACTTTATTTATGACCAAAATGTATTAGAATGTCGTTTTTCTTTCAGCACCTCCTGTCCTTATGTTTGAACTTTACAGCATTTGGCTCCCATCAGACACAGCAGATGCTTAGTTGGCCCTCTCTCCCATTGCATCAGGTCTCAGCAGACAGCCCTCCGAGCTTGAACATTTCTGCTCATAAAAACCATAAAACCCATGACTATGGCTTACCCCCCTGTTTAACGACCGTCTCCATGATGGCTGTTTGTTGCAAATCGTTCCTCACAGCTCAGCCCAAAGATAAATACTCTCTTTATCAGGTTTTTATATTTCCAAGGGAGGAGGGGAAATAGGGAGGGAAGGGAGGACATATTCCTCAGGGAGTCTCCGTTCTCTCTCTCCTCAGACACTCAGCCAAGCACCACACCCTCCCAATATTCTTGTGACTAAAGTGTTATCTGTGTGCTGGTCTAAACGAGGCCTGTAACGTTACATCATGGAGCTCACAAGCAGTATCCTCACCAGACTACAGTCTGACATCCAGACAGTATCCTCACCAGACTACAGTCTGACATCCAGACAGGATCCTCACCAGACTACAGTGTGACATCCAGACAGGATCCTCACCAGACTACAGTGTGACATCCAGACAGTATCCTCTCCAGACTACAGTCTGACATCCGGACAGTATCCTCACCAGACTACAGTCTGACATCCAGACAGAATCCTCACCAGACTACAGTCTAACATCCAGACAGTATCCTCTCCAGACTACAGTCTAACATCCAGACAGTATCCTCCCCAGACTACAGTCTGACATCCAGACAGTATCCTCACCAGACTACAGTCTGACATCCAGACAGTATCCTCACCAGACTACAGTCTAACATCCAGACAGTATCCTCACCAGACTACAGTCTAACATCCAGACAGTATCCTCACCAGACTACAGTCTAACATCCAGACAGGATCCTCCCCAGACTACAGTCTGACATCCAGACAGTATCCTCACCAGACTACAGTCTGACATCCAGACAGTATCCTCACCAGACTACAGTCTAACATCCAGACAGGATCCTCCCCAGACTACAGTGCCCTTCTCGGGGTGGTGTGGGGAGATGTCATTGTGAGTGGGCCATTGTCCATTAGCTAAACGTGTCCTTTTATCTCTTTGTCTCACAGCGGAGAGAGTGACATCACTGGGGAAGGACTGGCACA